>NW_028274808.1:176578511-176730940 GCF_037043125.1 Eumetopias jubatus
CCTCAAAAAATTCCCTTCCATTTATTTGACTCACTTATATAAACCTTCCATACACTGCATCAAAAACAGTCTAAAATATGTTTAAAATACAAAATCATAGATAAGTATGACATTGTCCTGTAAAATTCCTGCATGTACACCAAGCCCTGAGCACTGTGTGCAATGTTAAAGAGAATTACACTGTACTTTCAATGCCAGATTGTGGTAATATATTACAATTTGAAGATGAGTTACAGAAAACACAGTTTGTCACATAGACTCTTTGTTCAATTGTGAACTCTTGTTGACACTGATGCAAAAAACAAACAAACAAAAAAACATTACATTTTCAGCTATATGAACCACTTCCTGAAGTTACAGAAATCTGATTTCTGGAAATCCTGCACAGGCGTTCCCATGGTCCCAGCAGAATCAAGGGGAACTAAGCTGTCCCTGACTAGCTGTTTGGGGTGATGCCATGTGTGGGAAGCTGTCAATCTAGTGACCCTTTCCCATGTTGTGCCAGTCCTGACATCACATTTATGTCATGTACCTATTTTCTTCTGCTTCTTCCTGCTCAGAGTTCAGGTAATTCCATCTCAGAATATCCTTTCTTGTGAGTACTTCATACCAATTAACTCTCTCCTCTCCTTGTCTCTTCCAATTCTTGCCTAATTACCTGTGGAAAACATCCCTTCCTGGGTTTGTGTCTACCTTTGCCACATTTCCTTCTCTCTGTTCTTCCTCATCCTATTTCTTCCTAACTTCTTTACTTTTCTCTTTCCTTCAATTAGCTTTCTCTTTACTCTCTACTGAAACTCTTAACTAGTGATAATTTTTTTCCAGAAAAAACTAACCCCTTAATATGGACATTATTTAATAAACAACTACTTTCCTAAAGCTCTAAAAATCTTTAAAGTATCCAGATCTTATCCTTCACCTTAGTGGGCTTGTACCCCAAATTAAAATATTTTCTGAGTTTGCTATTCACTGGCAGGAAAGATTTAGGAATGGCATTCAATCCCTAATTTTCAAGAGCAGTAACATTTTATAATTCAAATTAACTTAAACACTTACTGGGATTATGTGAGGTCGTGAGGATTTTGTATATAGTGTTCCCTTAGCAATGTGGCTTTTATCTGCATTGCTATTATCTACAGACTTTGGTCAAAGGGCTGCCTCATTCCTTCAAGATTTTACTTCTGATTCAGTGTCCCGCTCTCCGGTATTAGTCCTGTCATTATTCTTGGTGATTTCATTATCCACATAGATAATTCCTCAACTTCCCTGGGTGCTTGCTACCCTGTCTCTTCCTGTGATTTCACCCTCTCCATCAGCCACCACTTTCCATAGTCATAGCTCAGACTTTCACATAAATAGTGACTAGAATCTTCATAATTTCATATTCAAGCATCAGGATCTTAAGCCAACACCTCAAATATGTCCAATTTAATACTTTCAGAATCCTAAATTCTAAAATTCCTTTGCCCATCAGTATTTATATTATAGGCATTACGTATCATTTTCTCCCTGTTCAGATTCATGGTGTCCTCAAAGCTTCAGAGATTAAAAAAAAAAAAAAGGTTTATTATTAAAATCAGTAATTTTTATGTATGTTCAAACTCCTTGTACCTTTCCCATATCATTTGCCTTATCTGGAAAAATAATCAACCTGGTTAAATTTACGTCTTTGCCTACTGTGTGCCTACAGAGGCAGAGCGGAAGTTTGCTGGGGAAAATATCACAAACATGTTAACTGGCACCATTTGGCATTCATGATTTCAAATTACAAACTCAGCTTAGGGCTGCAAAAGAAATTTACTGTAGGCCCCGAATCTGCTTACTCACTTATTCCTCTTGACAAGAATAGTGCTTTACTTTTCTCTTCAATCTTACAACACACTCTCAGGTATAACCTCATACTCGATAGTAATACTGTTTTCTATTTTTCTGAGAAAAGGGGATCATTCAGAAGAAACTTTCCACATGATCTCATCAATTCGATCTACCAACCTATTTTCATCTATATCTGTAAATTATCCCATTCTTCCATACCACAAAGGAATATAATCCATCTTCCCAAGTCAAACTCTCCACTTGAGCATTGTGTGGCCTAAGTAGTGAGTGTCCATGATTTCATTGCATGACAGTAGGATCAAGTCTACTCTCTGATCAAGATCTTCTGTTAAATTCCCATCTCAATAGAAATAAAGGCAAAGTGCCTCAATATTCCCAAGGTACACTGACTAGATCTGGTCCCTGGTTAGCAGAAATTCTTTTTTGTCTACCCTGTCTCCACAATGGTTTCTTCGCCAATCTTCAGATTCACCATATGTTCCAAAGTCCAAGCATGTGCTGTCCTCTTGAGTATATTATGGTTTCATCCCTCATGCATTTACTATCTGTTCTCAAATGTTTCCTTACAAAGAAGCCCTTTTCTGATTAACCATAAAACATGAAGTCCAACCATCCTAAATCACTCTTACTTTGCTTTACTTTCTATAAACCATATTCACTTTATTTTTTAATTTTTTTAATGTTTCTCCTCTCCCCCCTACTGCCAGTGCATTCAATATACTAGAAAGTAAGCTGCATGAGGGCTAGTGTCTACCTCACCCATTAACTGCCATATCCCCAATGCCTAGAACCACACTAGGATTTTAATAATTGTTTGTTGAATGATTGAATAAATGAGTGGATAAATGAATTGTCATAAAACCTAATTGAAGTTCCTCAAAATGTGTTGCTAGATTACTTATTTCAAATTATTCAAGGTGCTTAAATTAAATGCATATTTCTCTGCATAATCTTAACTAAATCTTAATCACTAGAGTTCAGATTCAATGATTTGTATTTTTCTTTTTTTCTTTTTTTACAATTGTAAGAGATTTATAGTCAATTGAGTTTTAGGAAGCATTGGTCTAAAGGATTTAAATCAAATCTCATAGTCTAATAAAACTGTTCCTCATGCTCTAACCTTTGCTTACATTTTTTACCAGCCTCATCTCCAGTGATTTGCCCTTGTATACCATGTTCTCCAAACATACTGACCTCCTAGGTAGACAATCTAATTGACTTTGTTATATGTGATGGCTTCCATCCACCTTTTTTACCTACACAAACCTGTAACATGCACTTGACTCTTCCTCAATGATATGAAAAGAAAAAGAAGTAATGAGGATGCCTTTATGTATCATGTATGGTATCATTTGAGAACCAGTATCAAAGGAACTGAGCCAGATAGGGACCTTTGGGTGGGATTAAGCATTTGTATAAGGTTTGTGTATGTGATTTATGCCACAAGTCAATTAAATTGTACATCAAGCCCTGAGCACTGTGTGCCAACACACTGTTATGTGCATGTATCAGATTGCTAAGTGTTTATCTCTCCTCTGATAATTTTAAAGAAAGAAGGAATTTACTGAAAGGATTTTAGGGTAGTTTATATAGGAGTGGTGGAGAAACAAGCCTAAGAAATTGGGCAGATGCAGAACATGACTAGGAACATAACCCACCCTGCACAAATCAGCCTAACTAGAACCATTTGGTAAGAACCACCATTGCCACTGACTGGTATCATGTACCACAGCTTACAGTGTAGATGCTGCCATGACTTGACAGCACCATTTGCAAAGTATTCTTGCTAACTGAATATTGCTACCACCACTTCCATAGCTACCCACACAGTGAATTTCCACCATCCTTATTCTACTAGTTATTAAATAAACCATGGTAGGTAGATGTGTCTGATTGGCTGACTCAGGTCATGTGCTTGCACCAAGCAAACATAAATATTTGGCTGAGAGTGCTACTATCATGAGAGATGAATTCTGCTACACAACAAGACTCATACAGTGAGGAAAATTCCAAACACAAAATGGGTATCATTTGGATACCAAGCAGCTAGTCATATGATGGTTGCCCAATACAATTAAAAAATTAAGTTTCCAATACAACTAAATTGAAAGGTTCTGATTCTCTTTCAAGGACCGAGGTATGGCAAGTATCTGGCTATGAGAATTTTAAGACTTCATATGATGCAATCTGAGTTTTAAGAAGAAGGTAGTTGCCTAGTTTTGCTGAGCCTCTAACATAAATAACATGAAGTTTCTGCAACACATCTAGTTGTCTGCCATCCATTGCATTTGCCTTTGCTGTCCCTCTATCTGCCATTATTCTTGGGATATATCTGATACTTCTCATTCCTTCTTCTAATACCACTTTAGAATTTTCTTCTTTCCAAAGTCATTCTTAATGCTTAGAAGCTACTAACTGCATACTCTAGGGATGTATCTCTCTCTAGAGCATTCACAACTTGAGAACAGTGATGCCCATCTCCTTTGTATTTGTAACCTCAGCACCTCACACTAAGTCTGAAACATAACAAGTTGCTCTTTAAAAGCCTCCTGTGTAACTGAGTAAAATTTGAAAGGTAAACATATTTCACTGGATTGCTCTTGGTCTGGATTTAGTACTAACTAAGAAGAAAACACAATTACTAGGAGTGAGAGAGGGGAAATATCTTAAACTAAATAATTGATAAGTTAGTATTTTTATGGGAAATAGGTTAAGTATATTCCAAACTCCCCATTGCCTGATTAAATTTTATCGCTCTTTTTTATTTCTGTGTGTGTTTGAACTGAACTAAAATATCAGAGGAAAAAATATCAATGGAAATAATTCAATATAATTATTTGCCACTGACTCTTTGCTTGGAATTATTTTTCTATTGATCTATTGTATGTTACACTCAGAAGAGAAAGTTTGCCGTGAGATAGTACATCATGCTGGTTATTGATCTGCTGTGATGTACTGCTTCATCTACTCAGTGCTCATTTATGAAAAGTGCATTTCTACCATCAGGAAGAATTTTGTGTTAAATTCCCAAAGGTTCATGAATCTCCTAAAAATCTCTTCCCTCAATGAACATATATTATGACTATACAGATGTGGGTCTTGATGGAATTTCCAGAAGCTGCACTTCAGAAATATAGCTAGTACTTGAACAATAAGCACAAAGATTTGAGAATGAAGTTAAAGAATAATGAATTCTGCAGGGTATTTATTCTTTTTCCAATGTACTCAGAACATTCTTGATGATCTCTTTGAAACTAGTACAAGTATCTCTTAAAATGAAATTAGTCTACATTTTGACTATAACCAGTGCATGTCTAAAGCTTGTCCACAATTTATCTTATATTTGTACACACATTTTCATTGAATACAAATAATGCAGTACCCACATTGTGCCTTAAAATTAGTAGGTGATTATAAATACTCTTTTTTACGGTTTAAATTATGTATTAAGTCACAAATCAGGCAGATTTTGCAAGAGAACTATTTTCTCCTTCAGTTTAAAATTAATAGCATCAACACATTTAGATTAGGGATATTTGAAAAAAAAATGTTTCTAGAAAAGCATACATACCATCAGTTAAAATATACTTGTCTATTAAATGTTTTGATATGATACACTACATTTTATTAATTTATTTTAGCACTTTTCTTTAATACAAACACTTTATATCCTTCCATCTTAAGTTCTTAGTAATCAAAAGGTACAAACTACCATAGGGCAATGATAGTCTGCTTTGCTTCTCCACATGCTGCTCTATTACCTCTATCAACAAATAATTTTCCAAAGAAATTACTTCTTTTCCTTGGTCTCAAGATCTTTTTCTCCAAAAGAGTATAGCAGACTTTATTATCAAACACTTCCCTGACTATAGCATTAATGATTGCCATCACCCACAGATCCAAGACATGTAGGCTGGACAAATCAGCTAGTTCTATTTTTTTTTCCTTATATACTAAAAGAAAATTAAAATTAAAAAGTCTAAAGCATGAGTTCATCATTTAATTATTTTTTCAACAACTTATGTAAGCTCTTCTTATTATAAAGAACATAAAGACAGTTGGCTATAATTTACTTTTCCAATTTAGAGTTCCAAATATTATGTTATAGTGTATGTAATAGTGCAGAGGAAGGATTGCAATAAGACATATAAGCTAGATATAAACCTAAGTTACCCAACTAAAAGTCAGCTAATGACACCAAAAATATAAAATGTCATTTATGCTATAAGGCATGGTTAATAAAATACACTGAGTTATTAAGGACAGTTGAATCTCTTAGCATGAGTCACTTTATATAAACAGGTATATATCTTTATTTGAAAATAGGAAATCTTGGGGCGCCTGGGTGGCTCAGTTGGTTAAGCGACTGCCTTCGGCTCAGGTCATGATCCTGGAGTCCCGGGATCGAGTCCCGCATCAGGCTCCCTTCTCAGCAGGGAGTCTGCTTCTCCGTCTGACCCTCTTCCCTCTCGTGCTCTCTCTCTCTCATTCTCTCTCTCTCTCAAATAAATAAATAAAATCTTTAAAAAAAATAAAAAAATAAAAAATAAATAAAATAGGAAATCTTAATGGCTAACTCATATCCAGATTGAATAAATAGTGGAAGATTTGGTTTCATATTCAAAATTAAATTAGTTTGTAATTCATGAAAGAATTAGAAAAATAAACTTTGATAAATATTTTAGAATTGAATGCAAACTTTTTAATGTCATAAACCTGTCAGTTGTAAATTCATAAAAATTAAAATATAAAGCTGATATCATAAAGTAATAATTTAATATTAATTTTGTGAAGGTCTTTCCAAACATTTAAGAAAAGGATTGATTCTTAAGATTGAATACATACCTGGTAAAGTAATCTATTTTCAAAAGACTGCCCTAAAAATGAAACAAAAATGACAATTTGAAGGAAACATCTTTTTGGCATAAATGGAAAATAAATCAACATAAACTTCTTAGAACAAAAGTAAAATTAAGTATAGATAGGCACACATACACACATACACTCATACACATTGATATATAAGTTAGGATTCTAACACAATAATGTTATCAGGCAAATTTAAAAATAAGTTGCATGCCTGAAAGTCAATGAGTGCCACTAAAATTTGGAATAAATTTTTTGCTCAGGTAAATAGCTAGCTAATAAAATCTGCTGAGATTAATTATTAATGTGGAATAAATGAGTTTGTATATACACATATAAATGCCTATATGTGAATAATATATATTTATTGTGTCTATATATATGCAGAGATACACATATGTGTATACATCAGTATTTATTCATGCGTATATACAAATATATAAAAATGTGAGTATGTATGTGTGTGTGTATTTATGCTCACACACAGAAATTCCCTAAAAAGAAAATAACTGATACAAATGTCTAAAATTAGATTGTGCAGATGGTCACTCAACTCCACACATATACTAAAAATTATTGATTTGGTTTGATAAATTAATTGTATAAGACATGAATTATATCTCAGTACAGTTGTTTTTGAGAAGAAAGAAAAAGAAAACTTCTATACTCTTACTTCTTGAAATTCCAAAAAAAAAAGTACAGTAAAGAGTGATAATTTATAATTTGTTTTTCTATAAACTCTAAAGACAAAGAAAAATGTGAGAGACTTTTACAATAAATTATTGGGATCTGGAAAGCAGGTAGAAAATCGCAAATTATTCAGTGAAGTTAAGGATGTTGAATCTGAGCTAGCAGTGAGGAAAGCCAAAAAATTAACTGATTTGCCCACAGAAACTTCAAGAAGTGGGAGAACTGGAATACACCCAAAATGTTAGGGAAGATCGTCTTAAATCTAAAGAAGTGTTTTAGAGTTTAAGACACACTTGGATATCCAGATCTCCTCAATTTATCAGTTGGGAAATCATTCCATCCACATTCCAGAGATAACTGGAAACTCATTCAAATACAAGGTATCTGGACTAGCAGTCAAAACTGCTCAGGAGTGTGCCTGGGTGGCTCAGTTGGTTAAGCAACTGCCTTCGGCTCAGGTCATGATCCTGGAGTCCCAGGATCGAGTCCCGCATCGGGCTCCCTGCTCGGTGGAGAACCTGCTTCTCCCTCTCTCTCTGCCTGCCTCTCTGCCTACTTGTGCTCTCTCTCTATCTCTGTCAAATAAATAAATAAAATCTTTAAAAAAAAAAACTGCTCAGGAAAGTGTATACAACTTCTAAACCAACATTCTCATGTTCAGCTATCAGAATAGAGATTCCACAAGGGTTGTCATTAAGACTCCAGGAAATCTTAAATCAATACATTACATCCAAGAAAGAAGAAAGATATACACATCTTTCAGACAATTTTTAAAAAGACTTTATATAATTAAAATTACAGCACTGCTAAAAAATAACACAAAAATTCATTAGTTGTGTATAACACCCAGTGCTCATCATATCATGTGCCCAAATAAAAAAATAAAAAAATAAAAATAAAAAAATAAAAATAAATAAATAAATAAATAAATACTTTCTCCCTAAATGGGATTTATTATTGAATGAGAAAAAAATAATTAGAAGTTATAATTGAGGGAAGACTAACCAAAAATAGAGTACAAATTAATCAAAAAATAGAAAGAGAAGTGCAAAATTTAAAATCAAATATTATTTAAAACAAAGTTGAGAAGATTAGCTCTGGAGTTCCAACATCTAAATACTAGGAATACACCCAAAGAAAATCATATAATGAAATTTTACAGCGTTGCAAACCGAAAGAACCTCTTCAAAATCCAGAGATTAAAAAATAAAACAAACTGAAGAAACAGGTCTCAGAATGGCCTCTGCATTCTAATTAGTAACAATGGAAATGAGACAAGACATGCTTTCACTCTTTAACACTTGCAATCTGTCACCCATGTGGCTAGTAAGATCACACTCTTCAGACAACTGGCACTCCGTACGGCTGAATATCATCTTCAGGATTCATCTTTTTAGAGCTGGCAGTATTTGACAATGTTGGTCATTTTAGTCTTAAAGTTCTTTTTTTTTTTCTTTTTTAAGATTTTATTTATTTTAGAGAGAGCAAGTGTGAGCTGGGGACGGGCAGAGAGGGAGCGGCGGAGAGAATCTGAAGCAGACTCTGCCCTGATCCCACAAACTTGAGATCATGACTTGAGCCGAAACCAAGAGTAGGTCGCTTAACCAATTGAGCCACCCAGGTGCCCCAGTCTTAAAATTCTTATCTCTCAAGTACTTCTTCCTGAGTACTTGTCTCAGGACTAAGTCACGCTGCAAGAACAATGCTAATACCTCACTGTGTCACAAGTCAGATTTCTATCTCCTCTTCCTAAATGTCCATCTGATTCAGTTTTAGTTCTGTCTGTGGTGAACCTCACTCAGGAATCTGGATTGACAGAGCATCCTTCACTGGGAATAGGAAAAATGGAGGAGCATACGTTGGTTCTTAAAGCTTCCACCCAAGAATATTACATGCCACTTCTCCACAAGATCTAGAAGCTAAAAGAAGTCATGTCTGTGTTCAACAAGACTGGGATGTATAATTCTCTTCCTCAGAGGGGTGTTAAATCCTTATGAACAGCGGTGGTATGTACCAGATCCACATTTCTACCTGAAATTCTAAAAAAATTCAATTTCTATACAATTATTTTGTCTCCAACTTAGCATATCAAAAATTGAACTTCCTTTTCTTTTAAAGATTTTATTTATTTATTTGAGAGCGAGAAAGAGCCAAGGAGTGAGTATAAAAGCAAAAGCAGGGGAGGAGGGAGAGGGAGAAGCAGACTCCCCGCTGAGCAGGGAGCCCCATGCAGGACTCCATCCCAGGACCCTGGGATCATGACCTGAGCCAAAGGCAGGCACTTAATCAACTGAGCCACCCAGATGCCCCAAAAATTGATTTCAAGTCCATTTTTAAAATAAGTCCATTTTTGCCTTCATTATTTGTTAATGGCACATTCTTTAATCACCCACACAGCCTTGAAATATTTTTTTCACATTTTTCAATATTAGACCAATGTATTACTCTATATTTTCTACTCCTAAAATCACCAGCATCTTCTTTCTCATTACAACTATTAAAATAACAAGAACAATACATTTTGAAAATGAAGGAAAAATTCATGTTTCATTTTCTATGTGCAAGGCATACAATTTTTAAACATTCTCCAAAACATAGCATCATCATAAAAACTAAAACAGATACTATTATGATCATATTGTTACATAAGATGAATTAATTTATTTCTCCCTTTATTTATGGTCCAACCACAAATTTGAATCCTTCATCCATGTTTCTCTTCTGGACTCTTGAAAGCTGCTTAGCAGCTTTCATATTTTTCAGGCAAACAAATGAATCCTAAAAACTGATATCATATTAATTCTCTAAAATTATATTTTTTCTAATATTATATCATACTCAAAATCCTTCACTGGGGGATGCCTGGGTGGCTCAGTCGTTAGGCGTCTGCCTTCAGCTCAGGTCATGATCCCAGGGTCCTGCTCAGCAGGAAGCCTGCTTCTCCCTCTCCCACTCCCCCTGCTTGTGTTCCCTCTCTCGCTGTCTCTCTCTCTCTCTCTCGAAAAATAAATAAAATCTTTAAAAAAAAATTCCTCCTTTGGCTGTTCATATCTATCTGTATTCAATATATTTTATCTGTACCACATTTAAAATCATCCAAATTATGGCCTTAACTTCCTTCCCATTCATATCTTACTACACCTCAACTTGTACAAACTGGCCCAATTGCACTTTTCTAAATATATTTTCTGCCTCCTCAACATTACTTAAATTTTTCTTCACTTAGAACACTTTTTCTTCATTGTTTCAAGTCTCTGTGATTAGACATGGCCATTATTAAAAGTTATGGTGAACAAAAAGAGAACAAACTACTTTATTCCGTATCATCCAAAATTTACTTTTAAAGTTTTTTATATGTACATGGTATAAACTATTATGCATTATTCTAATCTCTTATTTAGTTTTTTTCCCAGAATTTTACTATCATGATTCCATGTTCCTTATATTTTAGAAAAAAAGTAACACATAATCAAAATGTTATTCATTTTCTAAGTTCTTCTGTAATAACTGCCTTTCCAGACCTCTCAGCTCACTGTAATCACCTGAGGAAATAGATCACTCTTCCTTGTTTTCTATAATTTAAATACTTGTCTTATTTCCTACAAAAGATCTCAAGATCCTTGAGAAGGGAGGATGTCTTTCTTCTCTACATAAGTCTCCTCTGTCTCATAACACCGGGTCTTATGAGAAGAAGTCTGTCACAAAAAGTTTTTGGAATATAACTTTAATGAATTGAATAAAATAAAAGCAATTAATATGTACGAGATAATGAGATGATTAAATATTTAAGGACAAAACAAAAGAAGAACATGTTTCTTCTTAAAAGGGAATTTTGACTAACATTGAGTAAGTAGGCAGTAAACTTAAAAACGATACAATGTTGGGGTGCCTGGGTGGCACAGTCAGTTGAACATCCAACTCTTGCTTTTGGCTCAGGTCTGATCTCGGGTCATGAGATCGAGCCCTGTGTTGGGCCCCACACTCTGCACAGGGTCTGCTTGGGTTTCTCTCTCCCTCTACCTCTGCCCCTCCCCCCCTCTAAAATAAATAAATACATCTTTTAAAAAATGATACAATGTTATATACTGAAATAACAAAGGGATTTAAAAGTAATAATTAATCAAAAGATAAAATTGTTTAAGACATAAAATTTAGTGAAATGAAAGCTAGAACAATCTTTTAAGACCACTTCAAACAAATGAGACATGCAGAGTGTCAGTATTTTTAATGTGAACTTATCCCTATAATTGAGAAAGATTTGTTCATTTGAAGGAAATAAAAAAGAACAATAAGCAGAGTTGAAAGATTTTATAGAGCATCATGAAATAAATGTCAGAAGTAGTGATTCACACATACTCCCCATATGCTAATTTACATACGAGTAGTATGTGTTGCATATATCGAATTTTGTGACATTTATTTCAGAAAGCATTGTAAGACTTTCTACTCTGGTTATAGCACTCACTTTGAATTTTATCTCAATGGTGTCATTGCCGAATGGAGTAATAGCACAGAAATGATTGCATATATTTTCTGTTCCTATTGCATTATGATTATATGAATTTGTATATTTCTACATAGTAATATTATCCCTTGTCAGTTTCATATCAAATATAATGACATTAAAACAAAGGATACAAATATTTGTAATGTTTCTTAGACTTCCTCAAATTTCAAGGTACATCGGCAACAAAAACTGAAATTAAAATATCAATGGGAGAAAGTTACCTCTGGACTGTAGTATATTAAGGAGGGGGGATTACATTTAAACCATATTCTAAATAGCTTATTTCAAAATATTTAATAATGTAAATATTTTATGTATCTCTATTTGTTAAAATATAAGCCATTCCTAGTGAACTTTATAAATAAGACCATTAAAAGTTCATTTATTTACATTAAGTTTCATTTTAAAAAAATGATTCCATGTTTTGAGTTAAAGAGCAAACACTGTAATGTATTACATCTTTAGTAATTCATTTTTATTTAATAGCCCCAAATTGAATGTTAGGAATCAGTCTCCACTCCACAAAAAAAGGAATGGAAATTAATGATATATATCTTATTAGTTAAGTTTCTTTATGACAATTCTCAGCTCAGTTGAAAAAAAGTAGCTTTCAGGTCATATGCCAAAGGAAAATCAGAGTTTATAACCAAAATCCTATAGCTGGATTAACTTCTGTTGTGGTGACATGACTAGAATTCTATAATTACCCAAATGCTTTATATTTATGCCTTCCAAGCTACTTGCTCATTTTGCTTTCTTTGGGAATAATATAGTATCCTGATGCAAAAGAAAAGATATTTGGTGCTATTCAGGGATTAGTAGAGGTTTAAATGTTAATACTCTGCAACACTATTTCTTCTGAAGAATTCTCATTTACATTCTTATAGGGGCCCTCAGAGTATATGCTGTGCTTAAAAAGGGCATTTGTGGAAAAAAATACTATCTTGGGAATGCAAAATGCAACACACCGCAATAATCTTTGAACATTACAGCATTCTGAATATAGCAGACTTAGTAAATACAGCTTAATGGATATATTTTACTTAAGCAAATATTACCAGAAAATAAAATATTATTTTATTCCTTTCTTAATTATTTATATGTATAAAAATATAATTTTAGTATTGGTAAAAGGAGAGATCAACTTTCTTAACATTAATATATAGGGTAAGAAGTTTCAAGTAAGATTTATTTTAAGCAGATTGAAAGCACTCTCTCTCTTTCTCTTTCTCCTTCCTCCCTACTTTCCTGCCTTCCTTCCCTCCCTCCCTTCTTTGTTTGGCTCCCTCCTTCATTTCCTTTCCCCTTTGTTTTTCTTCCATTCTGTTTTGTTTTCGTATTTGGTTAATATAAATGGAGACATAGAACATTAATTCAAGCAGAAACATTCTGTGTAAGAGGAATGTTTATTGTCCATGGATTTAAAAAAAAAATGACTCCTTAATTTTCACTTACCTCTTTGTGGTTCTCTGAAAATGTATTGTAATTTTCCATTGTTCTGTGTGCCTTAGAAAATGAAAATTAATAGAGAAAATAAATTCTCTTCTTGGCTTTTCCATAGTTCATATCAGAATCTAAGTTTTGCTCTATTCTGAGATTAATATATTCTCCAAACAGCATACAAGGCAAGAACAAGTTTGGGAATATCTTCAGGAAGTCTTGGGATTTCTGGATAAGTTAGACTGGAGCCTTTGCATTTAATAATATACCAAATGGCGTGTAAAAATCCACTTCCAGATAACTCAAAGGTTACAAGAGCGAATGTATTTCTTTAAATCTCAATTACTTTTCTGGTTGGTTTGTCAATATCAGCTCAACCTACAACAAACATGTCATGTAATTTGGATTTTAAAATTATTTATATATATATATATATATATAATTTTTATTATGTTAATCACCATACATTACATCATTAGTTTTTGATGTAGTGTACCATGATTCATTGTTTGTGTATAACACCCAGTGCTCCATTCAGTATGTGCCCTCTTTAATACCCATCACCAGGCTAATCCATCCCCCCACCCCCCTCCCCTCTAGAACCCTCAGTTTGTTTCTCAGAGTTCATAGTCTGTCATGGTTCGTCTTCTCCTCTGATTATATATATATATAAAATATATTATTTACAATGTCTTTAGTTTATACATAACAACACTGGAACCCAGTATGATTAAGGTACACATCCGCTGTTAAAATTTTGGTTAATGACAAAAGTTAGGTAAATGTAAAATTTCCTGATACCCACTCCACTGCGTTTTCTTTTTTTTGGTTTTTTTGTTTTTTTGTTTTTTTCTTTTTTTTTTTAGATTTTTATTTATTTGACAGAGAGAGAGATAGCGAGAACAGGAACACAAGCAGGAGGAGTGGGAGAGGGAGAAGCAGACTTCCCTCCAAGCAGGGACCCCAATGTGGGGCTTGATCCCAGGACCCTGGGATCATGACCTGAGCTGAAGGCAGAGGCTTAACTGACTGAACCACCCAGGCACCCCTCCACTGCATTTTCTTATCTATAATCTTAACATCTTTTTCTGGTTTTTATATTAGCTGTAGAAATAAAGGATATTCCATGAAAGATAATGGCTCTCAGCTTTATACTGAAAACATTCTCTTTCCTGGAAAAGCACAAATTTTAACAACCCAAGTGATGGGGTCTTTGAGTGACTGCTCACCCAACACGGGTAGCACAGCAAAGCTCAGCAGACCCATGGACTGTCAAATAAGGTAACCACTTCTTTGGCCATCTGTAATGGCACTTCAAAGTTAGGAAAATATGTGTAGGAGAAACTAGCATATGCCAATTTATTAATAGAAACATATGTGCATATCTTACCGATATAAATAATAGCTTTTGTTTTTTTCTAACTTTTTCTCTACATATTACTCTCCAATGATGAGCACAATATTATCTTTCATCTATAAGAAATCTCCTTGTCTTAATATTTCTGAGGTTCAAGTTCCTATTGGGTCTAACAAATTGCCTTTCAAATTAACAGGGGAGGGAGAACTATATCTTTTAACATATTCTACCTATATATGCAGCCCATGAGAAATAACTTAATCAGATATTCTGAATGATAATGTGGTTAATAAACAACATTGGCAGAAACATACACCATAGAAATAGAGTTTATCTGCTAATAAAACACAATTTTTTATAAAATGAATAATTTGAGTTATCCTTGAGTCTCCTTACCCAAAATGGAATAATGACTATGTTACCAATGGCATCTAAATTACTAGCAAGAGAGAAAGAGAGCATGGTAAACCAAGGTTAACACATGAAAGAACTCTTTGCCTTTTCTCACCATTTAAGCTTTTGGACACTCTATGAAAAAGTAGTCAACAAATTGAGACACCAGTACCAATCCCAAAAAATAAGACAATCTCACTTTCAGAGTATTGTGTGGTGAACAAATGATGTTTCAAAGGTCAGTGTAACAGGAACTATGACTGTTGTCACCAGAGAACATGAAGACTATGAAGTAGACATTGATGAAGAGCAAAAGTTACCTGCCACTGAAACCTTAACCAAAGCTTGTCTAAATAAAATACATGACCATCTTGAGCTACTCTTTATCCTATTGTAGTGTTTCTCACCCACATTCATAAATCAAACCTAATCAGAACATAAGAATGTAATGATCTAAAATGCAGTGACAATAATGTGTCTGTTTCTTCCAAATCAAGGTAAATTCCTTGTGAATTGCTGTGTGATTTTAGGAGCTGTGGAGAAAAAAAAAATCTTGCATTTTGAACACCTAATTGTTTTGTTTTATAAAATTCCCACCATAGTGCCTTGCACACAAAAGGTGTTCAACACTGTAAATCTTTAGTACACAGACAACTACTGGTGTTGAAACTGTACTCTGACTCCATTATAACATCAAATTTATCTTCAGTTCTATATTAACAATCTATTTTAGAATGAGTTATATATTATACTTTCCAAAACATTTTAATTTCCTCACCTATGTAAACTGATTATTTTCAAAGCCCACTATTCTCTTTTATGTTTTTCTTACTTAAATTGTACTTTTGTTTTTTCAAAATTCAACTCATCTAAATTATCCATTAAACATTCCCTGTGTACATACCTCAATATCGAAAAAGCCATCTATGAAAAACCCACAGTGAAATTCATTCTCAATGGGGAAAAACTGAGAGCTTTCCCCCTAAGGTCAGGAACATGGCAGGGATGTCCACTATCACCATGGCTATTCAACATAGTACTAGAAGTCCTAGCCTCAGCAATCAGACAACAAAAAGAAATAAAAGGCATCTGAATTGGCAAAAAGAAGTCAAACTCTGAATCTTTGCAGATGATATGACACTTTATGTGGAAAACCCAAAAGACTCCACCCCAAAACTGCTAGAGCTCATACAGGAATTCAGTAAAGTGGCAGGATATAAAATCAATGCACAGAAATCAGTGGCATCCCCATACACCAACAAGACAGAAGAAAGAGAAATTAAGGAGTGGATCCCATTTACAATTGCACCCAAAACCATAAGCTACCTAGGAATAAATCTAACCAAAGAGGCAAAGAATCTGTACTCAGAAAACTATAAAATACTCATGAAAGAAATTGAGGAAGACACAAAAAAAGTGGAAAAACATTCCATGCTCATGGGTTGGAAGAACAAATATTGTGAAGATGTCAATGCTACCTAGAGCAATCTACACATTTAATGCAATCCCTATCAAAATACCATCCACTTTTTTCAAAGAAATGGAACAAATAATCCTAAAATTTGTATGGAACCAGAAAAGACCCCAAATAGACAGAGGAATGTTGAAAAAGAAAAGCAAAGATGGTGGCATCACAATTCCGGACTTCAAGCTCTGTTGCAAAGCTGTCATCATCAAGACAGTATGGTACTGGCACAAAAACAGACACATAGATCAATGGAACAGAATAGAGAGCTCAGAAATGGACCCTCAACTCTATGGTCACCTTATCTTCAACAAAGCAGGAAAGAATGTCCAACGGAAAAAAGTCTCATCAACAAATGGTGTTGGGAAAATTGGAGAGCCACATGGAGAAGAATGAGACTGGACCATTTGCTCACACCACACACAAAAAATAGACTCAAATGGTTGGAATACCTAAATTGAGACAGGAGTCCATCAAAGTCCTTGAGGAGAACACAGGCAGCAATGTCTTCGACCTCAGCCACAGCAACTTCTTCCTGGAAACATCACCAAAGGCAAGGGAAGCAAGGGCAAAAATGAACTACTGGGACTTCATCAAGATAAAAACTTTTGCACAGCAAAAGAAACAGTCAACAAAACCAAAGACAAATGACAGAATGGGAGGAGATATTTGCAAATGACATATCAGATAAAGGGCTAGTATCCAAAATCTATAAAGAACGTCTCAACTCAACAACCAAAGAACAAATAATCCAATCAAGAAATGAGCAGAAGACATGAACAGACATTTTTCCAAAGAAGACATCCAAATGGCCAAGGCACATGAAAAAGTGTTCAACATCGCTCGGCATCAGGGAAATCCAAATCAAAACCTCAATGACATACACCCTCACACCAGTCAGAATGGCTAAAATTAACAAATCAGGAAACAACAGATGTTGGCGAGGATGCGGAGAAAGGGGAACCCTCCTACACTGTTGGTGGAAATGCAAGCTGGTGCAGCCACTCTGGAAAACAGTATGGAGGTTCCTCAAACAGTTGAAAATAGAGCTACCATAAGACCCAGCAATTACACTACTGGGTATTTACCCCAAAGGTACAAAAGTAGGAATCCGAAGGGGTACGTGCACCCTGATGTTTACAGCAGCAATGTCCACAATAGCCAAACTATGGAAAGAGCAAAGATGTCCATCGACAGATGAATGGATAAAGAAGATGTGGTATATATACACAATGGGATATTATGCAGCCATCAAAATAATGAAATCTTGCCATTTGCAACAATGTGGATGGAACTGGAGGGTGTTATGCTGAGCGAAATAAATCAATCAGAGAAACACATGTATCATATGATCTCACCAATATGAGGAATTCTTAATCTCAGGAAACAAACTGAGGGTTGCTGGAGTGGTGGGGGGTGGGAGGGATGGGGTGGCTGGGTGATAGACATTGGAGATGGTATGTGCTATGGTGAGTGCTGTGAATTGTGTAAGACTGTTGAATCACAGACCTGTGCCTCTGAAACAAATAATACATTATATGTAAAAAAAAAGAAGATATTAGGAAGGGAAAAATGAAGGGGAGCATCAGAGGGGGAGACGAACCATGAAAGACTATGGACTCTGAGAAACAAACTGAGGGTTCTAGAGGGGAGGGTTGGGGGGTTGGGTTACCCTGGTGGTGGGTATTAAAGAGGGCACGTATTGAATGGAGCACTGGGTGTTATATGCAAACAATAACTCATGGAACACTACATCAAAAACTAATGATGTAATGTTTGGTGATTAATACAACATAATAAAATAAAATAAAAAAAAAAACTTTCCCTGGGTTTTCAAAACTGAGATTCTAGAATTGTACTGTCTCAACCAAGTTGTTACAGAATAGACTTATTTTTTTTAAAGATTTTATTTATTTATTTGAGAGATAGAGAGGACGAGAGGGAGGAGGGTCAGAGGGAGAAGCAGACTCCCTGCTGAGCAGGGAGCCCGATGCAGGACTCAATACCAGGACTCCAGGATCATGACCTGAGCCGAAGGCAGTCGCTTAACCAACTGAGCCACCCAGGCGCCCCAGAATAGACTTATCTTATGGAATTTTAACCTTCATATGTGCCTCACTCTTTGTATTATTTGTGTCCTTTAATGATTTTTATGAGTATAATAATATATACAGTGTGTACACAGTGAGCTTTATAAGTAAATACTAACCATTCATTGAACATTCATGTTTTGTAATACTTTGTGTAAGGTAAATATTCAAGGGAAAGACAGGATTATTGAGAGACTGCCTGGGGTGACCAAATAAATAGAAGTTTAAACTTGTTTGAGATAATGTTCTATTTGATATTCTGGTCATTGGGTTTCAATAAGTAGGTCTGCTATAAGAATCTTGGTGTTAAGAGTTCTTAATTCAATTTTTTAAAACACATACAAATAAGAAAGAAAGAGGAAATTAGTGATAGTACTGAGAGTTACAAGCATGGCACTATTGTTGCAATATATTTGATATTTGATCACATTCCCTTAGTAGTATCTTCTTTGTTACCTTTTTTATCTTTTCATGGTTTTCTAGAATGTAAACTTGGGAAGAGAACTGTGAAGCAATCATGGTTTATCTACTTTCCCAGTATTTCCAAACTTGTACAATAGAACACCTTTGATTTATAATCTTGTAATCCAAAAATACACTGTATGATCAACTAAGTTTGAGAAATAGTGAACACTCCATCTCTCTGTTGGAGATTCATAACCTTTATGTGGACATCAAGGGTTTTGAGATGTATTTTTATGTGACAAAGACATGCACAGCCAGACACATGTTTGATCTAGATACTATCTCAACTCTTTAGCAATATTAACCCATTTAAACTTAGAACAAACCTATGGGAGCTACTGTAATTATCTCCATTGTGTATAAGAAAGGAGACATTAAATCATTTTTCAAGATCATAAATCTAGGATAAGATAGAACTGGATTTGTAAGCCCTCTGACTCCAGAGTCCATGCTCTTACTCGTTGTGTATGCTACTTCTTGTCTAAACCAAGAGGCAATTTCAATTTCAATGCTACCTCCTTCCACAGATTTATAGCCTGACTGGTCATTATCTTCTGTAACTTAGTCTTTCCAATATTGGAAGCCAATTTTTGCTACAAGTTAGATTTTTTTATAATGATAATTATTTGGTTATTTTTAACTGCAAAATGAAAAAAAAAAGTAGAGATGACTATAATGTCCTACAGATGAGATTTAACCAGACTGCACGTTTGTGGTTTAAAAAAATCAAAACTTGGTAGCATTGATCATATTCTATTACAGAGCAACAATCAGCCAGGGAAAAATATCCAAATTGGGTTTTGTTTTTTTTTTTCAATACCTTTAATGTTATATACCTGGTCTGCCACACCCATTATTAAAGACATATATGTGTATCTGCATGTACACACACACACGTGAAAACACATGTGTTTTGTATACAAGGAATTTTTTTAAAGATTTATTTATTTATTTCACAGAGAGAGATAGCGAGAGCAGGAACACAAGCAGGAGGAGTGGGAGAGGGAGAAGCAGGCTTCCCGCTGAGCAGGGAGCCCGATGCGGGGCTCGATCCCAGGATCCTGGGATCATGATCTGAGCCAAAGGCAGACGCTTAACGACTGAGCCAACCAAGCGCCCCTTCGTATACAAGGTTTTAAATCTTTGAGTGAAAATTTACAAATCAGGATACATATACGTACACACATATATATCCCACAGTATTCATGCTAAATTTCATCTGTGGAATAGTACCAGAATATCTTTCTTCTCATCCATCACCTACCCTCTCTTTAAAGCCTTCCCTGACCAACTTAAAAAAAAAAAAAAAGTGAATTGTATCAGGTTCCTGGAGTTTATGTTTGTTTTTGGAAATTTCATGTATACATTGTTTCTGTATCCAAATTTTATGTTTAAGAAAGGCAAAAAGCACTACTTACCTTCCTGCCGTCACCCTCTTAGCAGCAAGTGCAATAGCGTGCATAATTAAGTTAATTAAGGAATTGATTTTATTCCTTGAACGCATCTATCATAAACTACTTTGGGAATTGCTTAACTATATTGCAAGAAAGTACTCCCATTTTTCTTTTGGTTAATCAATGTAGTCCTTCGGTTAATCACTTTAAAACACTGAGTAGCTCTTTGTTATTGTACATGGAAACAAACCTGTTGTTATAAGCAAAGACACCTCTAACGAGCATGGTTTTGCATGTACATCCCAAATAGAAATATTAAAACATGACACATTTACATTGTTGACTTAGATATAATTTGTTCTTTATCCAAATCAACCTGCTGGCAATATACTATTTTAACATTTGTTTTAATCATGTTCTCCGATTTAACTTTCTTAAAACATATAGATGTCATAACTAGAGAAAATGTCTTGAAAGTACCTTTTGCCTGAGCTCAATGATTTTTTTTCTTTCTTATAAAATAACTTTCAAAAGACAGAGAGAGAGAGAGCAAGAGAGAAGAATGTGACTTAATATAGTGCAGGCCAGCCTACTGCTGATGTGAATGACGGATTCCTGGTGCCCTCACACTCTCTGGGAATTATAGCCATGTCAAGACTCTGGGTCACAGAATATCAAATAAAATAGCCCTTCAAGGTGAGTCACTCAGCAAGTCAGTGCGTAAGTTTTGGCGTTCCAAGACTTTGCTTAGGAAAACCTACTATCATGTAATTGTCTGCCTCCATCTGTGACTATTTTGGAGAAATAGAAAATTCTCAAACTTAAGGGGAGCATGGAGAGATAAATAGAACTGTGCTACCCACAAAAACAGACACAAAACCAGTATCTCTTGTTTGTAATCAGCAAACATCCCCTTATTATCAGGCACTCAATAGACTTTTGCTATTTTTAAAGTCTAATACAATCAAAGGCAGAAAAAAGGAATTGCTTCTAAACTAAACGCATCAGTCTCCTGCATTTTTTTAAACCAGTTTATCTCCCCAGATTTCAAGTGTCTGTCTAAAACAACATGGAAAAAACTGACACATTTATGTCATCAGCAAGGCTACGGTTACTGACTTACTGATTAATCAAGCATGCATGTGATAGGGAAGAGCCATTTGGTTTCACCAGCAACTCTGGAAAATAATTCAAAATGAGTTAGACGGCCAACACGTTTCTTACTAAGTCAATTAACATATGATTAATTGAAAAATAGTAAATAGGGCAAGAGTGCTGCCTGTACTTTCAGCTTGGAGGCAAAGGTCTGCTTGGAGAAACACAGTCCATATTCCTTCATAGCTGCTACATTGTGTTACCAGTCACTGAAGTAATTGACCGTTTATTGCATCTGTTCAAAAATTCAGGAACACAGGGTGTAATAAAATGAGCATTTGTGTAATTACATTAGCTTTAAGACTCTTTTACTTAGAGACAACTGCCATCCATCACATTGTCCTTTAATTTCTCAGTGTTTGTTTTGGTGATGTGGTATTCCAAAACAAATGTGGGGGTATTTCTTTTAAAAATTGTATCTTGAGATATTTGAAGTGGACAGGTGATAAAACAGACATTTGTCATGTTACAGAAACAATGTAAGTAGGGGGGAAATCACAAAGATATCCTAGCAATAAATGGCAATGTCTCTAAAGTGTTACTAGCGGCAAAACAAGAAAATAAGATGACTTTTCCCTACAATTCTTTTTAACAGATGAGAGCCCCTGTAGTCTGGTGAATGAAGTCAACACATGTAGATATAGTCATACTCTAATCTTCTTTACTGTGGTTAATTTCTAACTTAAACCATAAAGCATTGAAATGTGCCTTATTAAGAGGTTTGCCCTTGAATCTTTGGGATCTAAGAGAAGAAAGAAATTCCATCACTTCAACTTGCTAGCTGTGTTACTTCTGGCTTGTTACTTAAAAATTCTGAGTTTCAATTTCTTTCCAGATTTGTTGTATAGATTAAATTATATCTCATGTTATATGGTGCTTATGTATATATGCTATCAATTGCAAGAATATGGGGAAATTATACATTGTATATTTTCTTTATGATCTTTTATATTATGAATTATTTTTCACCTCTCTATCAAGAATAGGTGGGGGTGCCTGAGTGGCTCTGTTGGTTAAATGACTCTTGATTTTGGCTCAGGTCATGATCTCAGGGTCATGGGTCGAGCCCCTTTTTGGAGTCCTGCTCAGCGAGGAGTCTGCTTGAGATTCTCTCCTTTTCCACCCCCCTACCCCTCTCCCAACTTGTGTGCTCTCTCTCCCTCTCTCCATCTCTCTGTCTAAAATAAATAAATAAAATCTTAAAAAAAAAGAATAAGCAGTAGTAGAAACAGGGATTGGGTGTTTTCGATGGATGAGGTTATTATTATCCAAGTTTTGCAAGTAAATAAAGTTGATCTTTTCACTTCTTTCTTCATGTTTAAAATTTTATCCTTAGTGAAATAAGTCAGAGAGACAAATACCATATGATTTCATTTAGATGTGGAATCTAAAAACAGCAACAACAATAAGAACATTGAACTTACAGGTACAGAGAACACATTGATAGCTGCCAGGGTGGGAGGGGTGAGGTGAAGACAAGAGAAATAGGAGAAGGTGATGGAAGGTATAAAATTCCAGTTATAAAATGAGTAAGACCCAGGGATATAATATACAGCTATACTTAATAATACTTAATAATGCCATGCTATACTTAATAATACCATGTTGTATATTTGAAAGGTGCTAAAAGAGTGGATCCTAAAAGTTTCCATCACAGGAAAAAAATTTAACTATGTTAACTAGACTTATTGTGGTAACCATTTCCCAAGTGATGCATATATTAAATCATTTTATACTGTACACCTGAAATTAATATAATGTTATAGGTCTCAGTGAAAGATCTCAGTTGAAATAACACCACCAAAAATAAACTCCTAGCCTGTAGCTATTCTCCTGGTCCATCCATCCACCCATCCATCCATCTATCCATTTACTTCACAAAAAAAGTTTTAAGTAAGTTTCAGGTATCAGTTGGGTTTTTAGATGCTAAGACGGAATTTGAATTGCAAGAGATTTATTGAGGGAAATGCTTGTGAAAGACAAAAGCAGAGCAGAAGAAGGCTGGGAAATCTATTAGATTATAGGGCAGTGTGCAAAGAGAGGAGGAAGAAAGAGAGATTGTGAGGAAGAGCCTTGTTCTTTGAATCTGCTCTCAGAGATTTTTTATAAGCCCCTGGGGAACGTCAGCAAAAGGATTTCCTACAAGGGAGCCACAGAGGGCAGAATTGACCAGATCATAGATTCCCCATCGTGCTCAGGCATTGCCAGGAGGCTGCAAAAGAGTGTAGATGGTCTCAGCTCAAATACGTCGGTAGGTCTTGAAAGCCGACAGCTGTATGATGTCAGCTAACTGTACTCCTTACAGCTGATTGACAAGTTCTTTCTTGAAACTGAGCTGAATATATTCATGACTACGACAGAGAGGCACTGGAGAGAAAACAGATCTAAATCTACTAGGGCGTAAGACATCTTTTCTTTACGGAGGAAATAGAAGCTAGGAAGTAAGTAACTGAGTTTGAGTAAGATGAGTATTAATACAAGAATAATACTGAAATGTTCCAAGTGTCTAATTATGCCCAGGAAAATGGGAAACTCATGCTTTCCAGTCCAAACCACAGGGTAAATTTAATGAGAATGGAGGATTGGAAGAGTGTTATGAATTGACCAAATAGACAAGTAACACCAGGATTATTGATTCCTGAACAGAAAGACTCTAAAGTCCACATTTAAGTGATCCTTACTTCCTTCATTCTTCCTCTAACTTTTGTTCTTCTCTTTACCATAGCCATGGTGTAGAATTCATGAATTTTTTTTCATACATTATAACTATAAAATATATTTCCCAACTATGCTAAGACTTCTGAATATCTCTAGTGAGGCAAATGATAAATATTATATTTCACTCCGTGTTTACATTTAATTTTTCCAATCCTTATAAAATTGCTCAATAGGAAAAAATTAGAAAAAAAAAACACTTCTTCTAAAGGAGTTGAATAAATTCCTTGTATTTTTTTCAGTCTCAACCCATTTTTAAAGGGTATAAGTCCCCTTTATATTGAACCATGCACATTTATATGCCATTCCCTATACAGGAATTGGAAGATTCTTTCTCAACCCTTTGAACATGGTATTATTTCAAATCTAATTTTGTTCTCCTCATATGAAATAGGCCATATTTTTTTTATCTCATTCAAAATTCCATTTGAATAACTTTCTCTTAGAATAATCTTCCTAATGGTGGTCATTCTCTGAAGTTAGATGTAAATAGAAATCCTTCAGGGTATAGCTAAAATGCTCCTTCTCTATGGAGCATTTACTTTTCTTCTTTGATAAAAAAAACTCTTTGCCTTTCTATCTCTACATTTTATTTTACTGTCTCTCTTAATTAAAGCATGTTTTACTTTCTAATGTAATTATTTATGTCAAGAACAAGAATAGCTTTTAAGTACACAGAATGCCTCAGTTTATAAAAGCCTTTTATATACATCTCATTCTATATCTAAAACAGCCACATGAGGAGGTGGTCATCATACTAATTTTGTTAGTTCTAACCCAGAGGAGTGGTCAATCTGCTTAGATCCCCGAATTAGGAGCAAAACCAAGAATCAAGTTCTGTCTTTCAGTCCCAAATTAAATGATTCTATAATTTTTTGATGCGAACCGTTTGAGGGCAAAATTGATGTTTGTGTGTACTACACAAACTTTCATATAATCGCGATTCAATTAATAAGTTGAATGAGTAAAGGAATAAATAGGACACAACGTATGCATATAATTTGAATATATCGCTCACAATAGCAGATAGATGGATTTATTCCATCTGTTTGTCTATACTGTACTTGACATTTGTCCATTATTTGCTTCTGTTAGTTGTCCTAAGTAATTTATGCATGTATATTTTTGTCTGCAAAGTTCTAATATGTTCATCAAGGGCAAGGGGTAGTTTTTTATTGTTGCTTATTGGGAGTTTTGGCATCTATCCTGTTATTTCAAAACAGAAGAGTGAGTGTATGTATACTGTTAATCTGCCTTTGGGAAATGAAAACACAGTCCTTGAAAGCTGTAAAATTATGTATATGTTTCAGAGGAAATTTATATCCTGGATTATAACTTCTGTTATTGTAAATTTCTAAATTTTTCTATTTTTTTAAAAAAGGCAAATCCTTATAATATCATAGAATATTAATAGTGAAGTACTGAATTAATTTTTAATAAAATGCTTTTTTACCTTAAACTGAGAAATGCATCGTGAATTTTCATGACTATTTATTGTTTGCTAATAATATTTTCTCGAACTTGCAAATCCAATTAAGAAATTTATATTAAGTAAAACATTTTTGAAATTAAGTGCATAGGATACCAGGAATACTGCTTAAAACATTTATACTAACAAAAAGAGTCATTGCTTATTATTCTTGCATATAAATTAATACACTTTGTCTTTTAATCTTGTTTTGTCATTTTGAGTTCAGATGTTGACAATCAAACCAAATATGTTTTTTTTTATGAGGAAGTTTTCAAAATACATGAAACTTGATTTTTCTGCACATACACTCTTTATATTGTTTGTATAGGTCAAGAAAAGAAGCATAGAAATGAAAAAGTGTGGTTTAACATTTTATCCCAATACACATGTGTTCTGAGCATCTTTGAACCGTGTATCTTACAGGAAATTTCCAGATCTTTAAGTGACACACACCTAGAGTTTTGTTCACTTCCTAAATAAAGCCTTTTTTTCCAAGTGGTTTAAAAGGTTTTAGATGGGGAGGTACCAGATGTCAGTAGTCTCAATCTTTTTAATGCAACTATAATGGAGAACAGCCTAGTGATTACCGCTGTGGAATTTAACCTTCCAGGTCACCAATTCAATCCCTTGGTGCTGCTGGCCTTTTGATAATAATAGATCTCCTACACTTGCACACACACACAGAACACATAGCACACACTCCACATACAGGCCCAGAGGGGACGAGCAGTCAAAGCAAGATATTAATAGAACATAAAAATTATTGTCTTGAAATGAGTTACAAAGAAGAAGAGTAAATGTCATTTAACATCTCTTGCACAAAAAGTTAATGGGCATAATAATACAAGGTTAATAGCTCAAAATTATTTCAAGTGCCATTATTGCAGAATAATATTCCAGATTTTAAATTTCCTAATATTCTTCCACTAGGATTTCAGGGAGTTTGTTTCTATTGATTCATTGCCAGCTCACCTTTGTAATGGCCTTAAGCTAAAGAGTAGAAAATGGCAAAATTAACCACACCCTGGGGTGCTCCAGGAGATATTTTGGAGGTTCAGTAGATGGTGTACCTCCCTTTGAGTCAGGACAAACTGTGATTATTTTAAAGCAGTTTTTGATTGTGATTTTTTGATTGTGAATGGGTTGGGCTCTGCCTAGCAAGAAGCCAGGCTACATATCCACAGGAAACTAATTTAGAAAGAATACAGATGAATCCTGTACCCCTGAAACAAATAATATATTATATGTTAATAAAAAATAAATGGATGAAAAGAAAAAGAAAGAATACAATAGTTATTAAAGAGCTACCTCAGTTTGCAGAGTAAACCGTGAGGCCCTCAGTAATGATATTTAGCATGGGAGACCTAATCAGAAAGGCCTTTGCTTGTGTTTCAAAAAATCTTATGAACTAGAATAAACAAAAGAAAGAATTAAAAGAAAACCCAACAACAAACAGCAATAGCCATCATGATTGCGATTTATTGACAACTTAATCCATGCTAACAGGTGTCTTGTTAAAGAAGTTAATTTTATTTAAAATATCAAGGACACAAATATTCAAGTCTTCATTTGTTTTTGGTAGAAACTGAGGTTTCCAGTGGTCAGACAACTCATAAAATGGCATTATAGGCAGTAAATAGTAGAGTCCAAGATGATGTTCTAGTCTGGGTACATCTGATGCTGATACTCTTAACCACATTACTATATCGAAGATATTAATTAAGAACTTACTGAAAAAGAAAAGTGACATCTAGGTCATTCAGCTTGTTCCTAATGAGAATGCTGGATGTTTCAGAAATGTTACTGCATAAAGAAAGGAAGAGAAAGACGACATGTCCAGGTACAGTCCTCTTCACCTTCATGAATTGGTCAACAGGGCATGAGCGACATTTAAGCTTTTAGTTTAATTTATCATTCAGTGTTTCATAGCATTGCTTTTACTTCAGTGACTTTTATTCATCATTAGCTGGGAGTAGACATCACTTCATCTTCTCCTTGACGATGCATAACTTTGGAATATTCTTTAGCCAGTTTGTGTACTTCCACCTTGTGTCTCTAGTTTTCATTTTACAGATTCTAGGATTTCTTCCTTTCTTTCTCTCTTTTTTTCTTGTACATGTTTGATAAACAAACATATTAACAAAGTAGTAAACAAAAATATTCTTAAAATGTTCCTTTAAGAGAGGAATAAGAAATATTCTAAAACAATCATTGTGTGTCTTTCTTTACTCAAATACCTAATCAACATCATTTGTGGTACCTGCCACTTTACAACAAGTAGAATTAATTTTGTTTCATTTGAATACCCTATTCTCCTCATCCTGGAATCACATTCCCTTAATAACCAACCTAGGTTCTCATCAAACCCTCAGGTTAAATTCCTAACAGTGAGCCATTTGGGAATTATTGAGCCCCTTGGAATTCTTATAAGTGATGGGATTTGGTCCATGAAACTGATCCCTCCAGCTCTGAATAGTGCTAAGCCTCATTTTTCTTTTCAGCATTGACTCCCACGAGGCTGTGTGCATGTGTGACTGTGTGCACTTTAAAACATATAAATCACATACATTTATATGTATGTGATTTACAAGTTAATTCTGATAGCACTGAAGTAAAATTGTTGCTATAGCTAGCAATTCAGAGTGCAATATTCTGAGGTAGAACTCACTTCTTACTAAAAAAAAAAAAGAAAGGAAGGAAGAAAAAAGAAAAAGACAGAAATACAAATTAAAATAAATTAACCTTACATCTTTTGCCCAGGAAATTCCAAAAATTGCCCCATTATATTTAGGAAAATCCAATGAGACTCACTGGGTCTTCATTCAATAATACTGCTTTCAGTAAAAGAACTTAGGTAGATAAGTAAGAGAGACTATCAGTGTTAAATCTCAGAGTGTTTTTTCACATTTATCATATGGTTCATAACATAACTTTGCATCTTTTCCCTCATCTGATAGAAAATGGAGCTATATTTCAATGTGAAATAAGAATACTGAACTTCAGGGGCGCCTGGGTGGCTCAGTGGTTAAGCAACTGCCTTTGGCCCAGGGTCCTGGGATCGAGCCCCACATTGGGCTCCCCGCTCGGCAGGAAGCCGGCTTCTCCCTCTCCCACTCCCCCTGCTTGTGTTCCCTCTCTCGCTGTGTCTCTCTCTGTCAAATAAATAAGTAAAATCTTAAAAAAAAGAAGAAAAAAAGAATACTGAACGTCAGACAATTTTTACAAAAACAAATACAAAAACGATATAGGGCCATTAAGTCCTAGTGCTTTGGTCATATGCCAGTTTGGGTCAGATGTTGTTCTTGAAGTTTTAGGCAGCTAGACCATTAGTTTTTTTAACAATATTCTCTCAATTCATGTTGAATGCTTTCTGCTCTGATAAGCAAACTACAAATTTTTATTCCACAATAGAAGGAGTGTATTTCAGCATAAAAAAAATAAAATGCATGCCATATATTATGTTCACAATTTCAAGTTTTTTACTGTCCATTCTCTTCTTTTTGTATTTTAAAACCATTAATTGTGGTAGTTACTATTAAAATTGTTATGCATGCAAAGAATTTTGAAGTTACATTTTGCCACATGTTGATACTATAGTGGACAAATATAAGCCCATTGGTGATCTTTTATGTTCTGAAAAAAATTGGACATGTGACCACTAATTGGCTGAAAATCCGCTAAGGCAGTACACGGAACACTTGAGATCCTGGACTTCTGCTATATCATAACACATTGCAGATTGAAATTCAATATGACATGAGTCCATCTGAGAATTTGTAACTTGTCCCATAATGTAAATATTCTCTTTTAATATAGTCCATTTTAACCAATCAGTGATATCTAAAAAATCTCATCAGGATTTTTTAAAAGAAAAATTTGATTGTTCCTTGTGCTCGTTCTCCCTCTCTCTCTATATATATATATATATTTCACTATAAAGAGTTTATGATGTTATTATCTAAATTAACAAGCATGTGTTTGCACCTATTGTGTGCTGGCCTCTGTGGTGACTTAGGAAATACTAAGATAAGTAACATGTAATCTTTAACTCACCATTATTTTACTCTAGTAAATAGATGGATTCTTTTTTAAGAGCTATGATAGAAGTGAGATTAAAATTTGAAGTATATAAGTAAGCTTTATAAAAACTTAAATAATGTTTTATTCAGCTGGATAATAACATAGACAACAGCCAAACATACACAGATCATTAAATATCAATGATGTATGTCACACCAGAAATCAATCATTGGCAATTAATGATTAAAAGCAGAGAGTGTGTGCCACATGCTAAGTAAAGCATTGGGTGATGTCACCTCCAAGAACCATACCAAATCTAATATTGGTCAATATTTAAAATGCTTATTATATAATTGTATGGACAACATTCCTGCAAAAATCACCTTAGTTAAACTTCATAATACTGTAGCTTAGCAGGAACAATTGTTTTCATTTTATTAATGATAAAATGGGGACCCACCAATATCAAATAAATAGAATGAGGGCGTCTGGGTGGCTCAGTTGGTTAAGCGACTGCCTTCGGCTCAGGTCATGATCCTGGAGTCCCGGGATCGAGTCCTGCATTGGGCTCCCTGCTCAGCGAAGTGCCTGCTTCTCCCTCTGACCCTCTACCCTCTCATGTACTCTCTCATTCTCGCTCTCTCAAATAAATAAATCTTAAAAAAAAAAAATTCAAATAAATAGAATGAGTATGACTGGTATTTTCATCCATATTTCTCCTTTACCTTAGTTTGGCTCCAAATCTCATCTCTCAGGTCTGTTATTTGCCTGGAGATGTTAAGAAAAAGAGAGGTTTTTTGTTTTTTTTTCTCCATTATTTTAAAATGGACATAGAAAGAAATTTGATCACAATTTCTTCACACATTTAGAATTGTTTTTCTATAGTAGGTTAAGATTTCTCAAGCCTTCTGGTTATTTCTTCCATGCACTTAAAAATAAAAGATCATCCAGTCTCATAAACAATTTATAAGAAAGAATAACTGGAAAATAGGTATAATAAATGGAAAATGCAGTATCATTAATTATATTAGTTATAATCCATTAGCATTGCCTTTTCAAAATATTCGTCTTCTTTTCCCTTATTTTAGCGGCAATCAGCACTCAAATAATGCTAATGTAGCATCATTGGTAAATATGAAAAATTGAGTTTTCTAAGTGGAAATGAGTTAGCATTTTTAAGCTATTTCAAAAATTTCCACAATTGTTGCTTGGTTATAGAGTTTGAAATAACTTTGTCTTCTTATAAGACCCATTCATGATGATAAAAGATGCTGGCAGTAAACTTGGAACCTTAAAAAATATGAACTGTTAGGGATGCCTGGGTGGCTCAGTCAGTTAAGCATCTGCCATTGGCTCAGGTCATGATTCCAGGGTCCTGGGATCAAGTCCCACATCAGGTTCCTTGCTCAGTGGGGAGTCTGCTTCTTCCTCTGTCTGCCGCTCCCCCTGCTTGTGCTCTCCCTCTCTCTCTCTGACAAATAAATAAATAAAATCTTAAAAAAATATATGAACTGTTAGCACTAAATAACTACATTAGAAAAACACATTAAATTAGAATTAGAGAAGAAAGGGCGGATAACTTCTAGTATCATTTATTTACTAAATTCTCCCTTAATCTCTCTGTTGCTTAGTCAGTAAAACAAAGAGTTTATGTCAGACATAGTCAAGTGCATTCAATTTCTAATGTCCTAACTAGACTCAGTCAAGTTTTCTTTAGATATTGGATCACTTTTCAAGTGTCAAAAATACTTTTAAAAAGTCTGCTCAATATAGCTCAGTAATTTAGTACATGTCAAATTAAGACTAAAAAGTTTCCCAGGTGATATGGTGCCACTATGGAAAGAGAATGGATAAAATCACTAGTCACTGAAAGATGAAATTGTGGAAATATTCAATTATTTATTAAAAGACTTAAAATTAACAAAAGTTACAAAATTTGGGGCAAATTTGAGTTATGTAACTGTTCCAGATCGCTTCTTCAAATATCCTAAAACCAAAAGTTGAAAAAATACATAAATAATGCATCTTTATTGCTAGTATTGTCTAATTGTATTTTTATAAATCCATAGCTATGTTACAATAGGGACCAATAGCACATGCATGATATAATTATTTTCCTTAGTTGAAGTTTTGTATATTTCTACTTTAAGCTCAAGTTAATGTGATTTTGGAAAAAGTCTATTGTAGAATTTTGACAGTCACACATCAAATCTATATAGACAAATGCTTCCCTGCAGGTGGGATCTGGAACACTTAGGGTCTATTAAGATGGTAACTGACAACCACAAGGTACATTTTTGAAAATCTAATATTTCATCATTATAAAGTGAAAGGTTTTCCAATGTAAGAAAAGACCACATCATTAAGGTAAGATGTCAGCTTTCATTTTGACTAAAGCATCTACCACAGACTCTGGCTGAGCATAATGAGATGGAAAGGGACATAATTAGAATGTATTCAGAATGTAAGCATAATGATATATCTATTAAAAAAAACACTATCTTTAGAACTTCAGTTTAGACATAAGTGATTTCTATATAATCGCATTAAATATTTAACAACATTTTGATGTAAAGCCAATAAAAATATCTCAAACCAAACTTATACTTTTATTATAAAAAATTAGGCCAACCAATGGATTTTACTCTGCAGCTGAGTAATTAAGGAAGGAAAAAGAGAGGAAAGGGATGGAAATGAGTTTGCAAGTTCCAGTAGAATTTTGTATAAACCTATGTTTGAAATATAAAATGAACTCCAGACATGTCTAGATGGAACAATAGTAAAAAAGGGAAAGAAAATAGAACCAACCTTGATATATTAACATTTCTCTTAACCCTCACAGGGGCTGAAGGGCCAGAAATTAAAATTTTCCTTTAATCATCAATTTCTAGTATTTCTTGGACATTGCACAAATTCATATACTCTGTGAAATGGAATGCAAGGGCAATGAATAAATAAGAGTATCAGTAAGAAAAAATGTATTAAATTGATTATTGAGCAGAACTATAATATTTGTCATTAATTTTTTAACCATATGTATTTTCAATTACAGCATGACAGATGAGTATATCATTGTTTTCTTTTTCTTTCCCCCAAAAGGCCATTTTATTCTGCAGTGAGGATCTAGGCAGCTCTTCAGCCTTGTTTCCAAAAAAAGGCTTCATATGATGGAATGTATCAATCTTTCTTCTAAATGTGCATGACATTTTCTGAGTGAAAATGTTTTGTCATGTGTAGTTACAGAATGAAGACCATAATATGATATTCATTACCTTGACACTATCTTTCTGAGGAAACCATGCTTTAGAATTTCAAGTCTTTGGTATAATCTGACTCTGACATTCAGCATTACGTTCTCAAATTATTTAAGATCTATCCAGTCTGTCTTACACAAAGACACTTCTTTTCATCTCAACATTCATGTTAGACTAGTATGAATGGGATGGAATTAAGGGGAGCAAATAATATGATCATTATGAAAGAAATCTTCATTGATGATACTGGTTGGAGAAACCCTGGAATACATATGTGTGCGTGTATATACTAACATATATTATATAATTACATATGTCATATTATATATAGTTAAAACTACCTTTTAAATCAAAGTGCAAGCTTTGATATATTGGGAAAACCTACTGAAGTGAATATCCAGGTAAAAATATTATTAAAAATCAAAAGAATTGATCTAGTATCCTTTAACCTTTTGAAAATATTGACATTTAATATCAGTCTTGGAATTCAGAGGGTGTCATTCATTACCTTAAGAAAGAGAAGTCTTTGTTTAATGCAGTAATGCATATCTTAAATCAAGAGAACCAAACCTACCATTGAGTCTAGAATAAGTTAAAGAGATTACTATTTATGGTGGAACTGAGGCAATGAACCTCAAAAGTTAACCCAAACCTGGTGATTGAAAATTTTTTTCTTCAAAATGAAAAGGCTAAAACACCAACCAAACATGAGAAAATCATGCCCCAAATCTATCTTGTGAAATAATAGCTCCAACTTATAAATATTCGTTGTGTCATTTAGGAAACAAAAAAGGTTTTTCCTGACCAAATAAGTTTAAGCAATGTTGTAGTAAATGAAGTTTTACAGTTTTCTTTACTGCAAAACTTACTAGGACATGCTATTTTGTTGTGGAATCCAAGAACAGAACATACGTATGATTTTGTTTTCAGATTTAGATCACCAACCTTTTCTACACTGATCTTTGTGTAATCCAAAAAAGTCATCTTGAAAACCATGTTTGTAATCAATATCTTGCGCACATATAGATGTAATTATGCTAAATAAAATTATTTTTAAAATGCAACTATGTTAATAGTGCGTATAAAAGGGATCCATGATATACAACTAGGTTTCTCTCATAATTGCTCTCTTGATGGCTATAAATAAAATATTTCTTTTTACAACTTTCAAGAATGCTAATATCACCATTTTTCTTTAATGTTTGACTTATTGAAAAAAAAGGTGTTAATGTCAATGTATGTTGCATTTTCTAGGACACATTGATGATCTGTCTATAGAGTAAAAGAGCCAAAAATATTGGTTTACAACTCCTCGGCTATCCATCTTGATAACTTTACATTGAATCTTCATCCTATGCTATAAATGCAAGTCCATAATGGATCCAGTAACAATGTTCTGAAAAGCCAAATCAATCAGTGATGATGATGATGATACAAATGGTGCTACATTGTAAAAACATGACATTACAAAACAAATTTTGAGCCAAGCAGATGAAAACAGTACTGACAAGATGGAAAATTAAAAGTTATTTTTAAACACACTTGACTTTAGCAGTAAGTTCTGTAAATCTGAATTCCCTCTTAGAAACATGGCACTCTTGAAAGTCCAGGTGCAAATGGTTACTGGATATTTCTTATTTGCACCTAGAAATTACAGCATTTCTCTACTGTCATTAACCTTTTCCTGTATAAGACATTGAATTAATCGAATTTTGTCTTTGAAAGACTTTTATCCCCCCTTTGGTATCACTCTCATATTTTGCTGTTGCCTCCCTACAGCAAGTAATAGAAGGAAACACACACACGCACGCACGCACGCACACACACACACATCACACAAATTCCGTTGGCCTTTCCTCTTAGCTACTTAAAGTTTTAGTCCAAGGTAATCTCCCCACTCCAGCCCCCATACACTGCTTTAAATATTTTTGGACCCATCTCTCCTCATGAAAATCTGCTTCACCATTTCTCTTTTCTTGGGAACTTCCTTAAAATTAAGGTAGCATTTATATTTCAGTAAGGTATACTAAATTTTAATCCAATAAAATTATAAAGTGAGAAATCTGTGCATCTCCGAGGAGGAAATGCAAAATGTCATGCAATTTGTATTACACTGGTAGATGCCTATTGTTCCTAAAAATTAAATTAAAACTGGCTCCAAAGTCATGTAGATTTTAATTTCAATAGTAAATGTATGCTTTTATGTGATATGCAACTCTCCTTAAAAACTATTCATATTATATATTGTACATCTTTTTGTCAGAATATGTTTGGTTCTAAGAAACATAAAATATAACTAAACTCATTTAAGCGATACAGAAGTTTGATAGGCTCACTTTAAAATCTGAGCATGGCATGGGTTTTAGGTAATGGTCAATCAGCTTCTGATTTAGTTTATCTGCAGCTGCAGTGTCCTTTCTACGCTCTTCCATCTGTTAGCTTCATTGTTAGGCTGACTTCTCTCATATTTACCAAATAGTGATATACTTCTTCATTCACGTTGATAGGGAGGGGTTTTCCCAGTCATAACTATTAAAACGTATCTTGAGATCTTCACTCATTGAATCACCCTTCGGGAATATCTACTTTCAGGTAGTGTCACACACAGATGAGATTAAATCTAGATTACCTGAACCAATGATTGTGGACAGGGAAATGTGATTGCCTTCATTGTTCCCTCTAAACCACAGGGCTACTGGCCAATGTGGCATATCTGTAACAAAGAAAAACAAATACCTTGTATAGGATTAGAAATGTGTAGTCTGATGATTTTGATTCTGATTATGTGAAATTTGATTTTCTTTAAAAGATAGGTTGCATAGACTAAAACTCATGCTGATATTAAAATCTCCAAATCCCAAAGTTGGTATTGGATTCCTTCATGCTTCAAATCTGAGCAAATTCTTTGTAGTCTGGACCTTATAATACTTTTCCCACTCAAGCAGTAAATGTTCCTGTATGGGTCATCTCCAAATTGTAGTAGGTGACATAAAACATGCATTTTCTGTGGAGTGCCTATGTTCATGTATGCCTTCACACACTGTAAAAGAACACTTTTAGTGTGCTATTAGAAAGTCTTCCTTTCTGAGTGTTAAGGCTTTAAAAATTAACAATCAATTGTAATTCTAGAAAATACACAACTAAATGTAAAACGTGTTCTTTCATTAGATAATAGTAGCTACAGGGATTCAAGTCTTAAAAAATTTAAGCATTTTCCAATATAGATTCTTTTTAAATAAGCTTAATTTAATATTAAATAACAAAAGTAAGGGTAAAAAGAATAATTATACATATATGTGTTACATATATACACATATTCATGTGTTTATAAATTTTAAGATTACTTTATTCCCCATTCATTAAATACAAAGAGACTCATCAAACACTCCCTCTACCTTCTGTTCTGACAAACTTCTATTCATCAGTCAGAATTAACTCAGACATCACTTCTCCCTAATTCCTTTCCTGAATGATTCAACCAGAATCAATCATGCACTGCCCTAATACCTGTGCACTTTATTTTCATTTGTTGTTAAGTCTGTGTCACTCTATCTTAAATACTTGTTTTCACATCTGTGACCCACTAGACCAGACCCTGCAAATTTTCTCTATACAGAACCAAATAGTAAATATTTTAGGCTTTCAAAGCCTAAAAGTTGCAACTACTCAAATATGCCATTATAGCAAAAAAGCCACCATAGATGATAGGTAAGAAAGGGTGTGGCTATGCTCCAGAAAAACTGCATTTAAACAAGCAGATGGCAGGTTGGATTTGGCCATAAGCTGTGGTCCACAAGATGATGGAATTCCTGAAAAGTAAAGTCTTCAGTTTTCAGTGTTTTGCATGTTTGTTTTGCATCTGTTCGCATAATGCCAAACTCACAAAGAAGAGCTGGTAAATGTGTTATTAATTTTAGTTTAGTTAAATCAAATTATAGCAAATCAAATTCTAGTAATTCTAATATTTAGAAGTCTGGTACTTAAAAGCTGAGATGTGTGCTGTTCAATATGTAACCACTAGTGACATGTGGCTGTTTAATCTTAAATTAATTAAAATTAAATAAAATTTAAAATTCAGTTCCTTTGTTGCATTAACCATATTCCAAGGATTCAATGGCCATGGGATGCTAATAGCTATTGTATTTAAACAGCTCAGATACAGAACATAACCTTCATCACACAAAATCTATTGGGCAGTCCTAGATTATATGATGCACAAGGAGATATCTTCACAAAGAATCTGGTAATGCATAAATAATGGTTTGGTATGGCTCAAATGCACCACCTGGATGGAATTTTCAAAAATGTGAAGTTACAATATGCACAACAAATAAGAGTGTGAATTCACTTAATAACTTGGTAATTAGACATATTTATTCCATTATTTAAAGCAGAATGATTAAATAAAACTCTGTGTATATGTGTGTTTGCATGTGGGTGGATAAGTAAAACTCAAGATTTACAGTGGATTTTGTGCAAAAAAATAAGTTACTGTTACCAAGGAGTTTTCAACATTATTGGCAAACTGTTGGAGAAACATGGAAAATATCTCTGTGCTATTTCTTGAGTATGTGTGTATGTGTGTGTGTATGTCATATATGATTTTGTTCAAAGGATAGAATGAGTTAAATAACTATTTCTGAACATTTTAGACTTTAACATCCTATTCTTCACGTTTGTTATTTCCTCTCCAACCTGATATTTTCATGATTTAATCATCTCTCACTTTGATTACATCAATAATCTTCTAATCTGTCTTCCTCTAAGATTGCTACCAGTAATTGATCTTCCACTTAATCATGTATGGGATAAGTTTAAAAGGAATGGAGGATTATGTCATGTTGCTTTCAAGCTTAGGGGTTCCTCCCTGCCTACAAAAGCTGAGGCATTAATGGTTTTTGTCCAGCGTTCCTAAATATCTTTCAGACTCTTTATACTTCATGCTCTCAATTACTGAACTACTTGAGTATCCCAATCATTGTATTCATGACTTTAATACTGTTGTTCTATTTCCTTGTACATACATCCTCTGGCCCTTTATCTTGCTTATACTTACTCATCTTTTAAGATTCACTCGGTTGACATATGGTATTGTTCAATCCACTTATTTCTATTACTATACAACATATTTAAATGATAATGGTAAGTGGTTTTGAGGGATAAGAACAGTAAGAGAAGACTCTCCTTTAAGGTGAAATCTAAATTGTAACCACAAGGATGAATAAAATTCAGTAGAGGCAAGAGAATATTCCAGTCAACCAAGGAAACTGCGTGTCCAAAGGAGTGCCTGCAGGCAGGGGAAAAACACAAATGTTAATCCATCTGCAAGTAATGTAGTAGACCTGGAGCAAACATTATGAGTTTTGAGAAATGCTAAACGATGAGATGAGACATAAACAGGACTTTCTTCTTAAAGGGTCTTTAAATGTCATTCCAAGGAGTTTGCAATTTACCCTAAGATCAGAGAATATTGGAAAGTATTAATAGGGAAAGGGTGAACAATTAGACATGTATGTCTGGAATTAACCTAGAGAGACAAAACTAGTTTGGAAGATTTATGTCTAATCAGCAAAATATGTTAACACTTCAGATTGGATAGATCAGAGGATAACTAAAAAGGTGAAAGTAAAAGTGATTCATGATGGGTTGGACACACCGGGAAAATGGTAAAGGGTAATGAGTGCATAGCAGGCTTCTAGGATGGGTTACTACCTGAAACGTGTTTTTATTCTATTCACTAAAAACACTAGCCACTGAACAAAGTGTGTGTGTGTGTGTGTGTGTGTGTGTGTGTGTGTGTGTGTGTTAAGGGTAGGGAAGATGTGATAATAAGTTAATTTCATATGTTGATATGCCTGTGGTCATACAAGTGCAAGAAGATAAGAGTAAGTAATTAGATGTATGAATTTGAACAAGAGAATTCAGGAATGAGGAATGGAGATACAAATTTTAGTGGCATTAGATTATAGGTGGGTGGTTAGGACTTGGGAGTGGATAATAAATAAATTAAGGGCAGGCTATGAAAAGAAATTCTACCTTTAAGACAAGTTTAAAGGAGAAGAAAAAAAATAAAAAGCATTAAGTGTGGTTTCAGAGGAACCAAAGAATGAGAACATCTCAAAGAGGAAATTGTGACAGGCGGAATTCTACGATGATGCCCAAGATTCCCACCCAGTGGTTTAAGTGCCCAGTTTGGTCTCTTCTCTTTGAGTGTGGGTAGGGCCTGTGACTATGATGGGATAGCTTCTCCCCACCCTGATTAAATCACCTTATATGGCAAAGGGCATACTATAGTCACTCTTCATGATTGTTATTTTTCATTTTTCCATAGCAGACTGGAGGGAGAGTCTCTTGCTGGCTTTGGAGAAGAAAGCTCCTATGTTATTAAAAAGGCCCCATGTCTAGGACATGATTCTATTGTCTAGGAGTAGATAGAGATCTCCAGTCAATAGGGAGCAAGGGAAACAAGGACCTCTGTCCTTCAATCTGAATGACTTTGGAAGAGGCCCTGAGCTCCAGATGAGAGTACAACTTGGTCAACACCTGGATTTCAGTCTCCTGAGACCCAATGCAGAGATGGCAGTGATGCCATATCCAGACTCATGACCCACAGATCTGTAAGAAAATAAATACATGTTGTTTTAAGATTAAAAAATTATGTAGCTAAGTTTTTGGTAATTTGTTACATAACAATATAAAACCAGCACAGGAATATTCCAAAGTACTGAAGAAGCATGAAACAAACAGTTTAACTTGAGTTTGCCAGCAAATATGTTGGTGATAGAGATAAAAGAAGTTTTAGTGGGAAGATGGGTGGAACTCAGATTTTACAATATAAAAAAGGGAAGAGGAGGGAGGGGAAGGGGTTTTAACTGTATCTACATCAATGGTGATGAGCAAAAAACCTTGAATAGTATTTAAAGAGTGATCACTTTTCCTTTTACGTTTTAATATGGAACTTGATTATTATTATTAATAATATCATTGTTGTTGTTTTATGTAATGGAGAATATCCAGAGGAGAATATGGAACCTAGAAAATAGAAAGTGGATTATACAAAAGTGAAGCATCTTTGTAGGCAGAAGAGGATAAAATTAGGTGCTCACAAACTCAGGAAGCAAAGCAACTTTGACAATGTCAGGAGAAAAATGTGAAACAGAGGACATCAAATCCATTTAAAATGGATATGCAGGAAAGAAGACAATTCTTATTTATTGGCTTCTCAATTCTCAGTAAAGATGGGGGTAAGCCTTTCCCCCTGCCCCCAGCTTAAGGAGACATTGAAGATCATGAGTTAGTGAATTCAAATTCAAGCTTTAACTATTATTCATTACAGAACCTTGATATTTATCCTATCATTCTCACCTTCGGTTTACTCTCAGTAAAACCTCTTCTTGAGAAAATTTAGAGGATGAAACTAGGTGATATTTGTAGAGGGTTGAGTAGATGGCTTAGCACATCGAGTACTCAGAAAATTGTAGCTATATTATAAGCAAGACTGAGCATGGCTCTGTGGGATAAAGAATTTGAAAGGAGTGGGAAACAACTTTGTGAAGAATAAGAAAGGCAATTGAGTGGGAAAATATGGAATAGTTCCTCAAAAACACTTAGGGCTCAGGTGAGATAGGAGATAAAGAATTTCTCCTGCTACCAGTATGTGAGGGTACATGATTATTTGGAGCTGGCTTATAGAGAAGCCAAAAGCAGGAGAGAATACAGGGAAGCCAATCCTGGATAAAATTTATTTGGGCTAATTGTGATTGAAGAACAATGGAGCAAAAGACTTGAGGGAGATGTAAGGGGATGATAAAATGTTCAGAATTGATAAAGACCAAACTAAAGCCAGGAGTTACTGATAGAAAGAATAAAGTAGAGAAGCCAAGGTACGGATATTTCCACTGATGCCAAGGATATACTGTGCTCAGAAAGAGAAAAGGAGAAAAATGGAAGACTGTCATCACTGAATTTGATGACTACATTTAAATTTTTAGAGGTAAAATTGATAGATGTTGATTAATAAAACAAATAAATAAATTTTAAAAAACCTAAATGTTGTCCAGCATGATGGCAAAAATTGAAATAATGGGAAGACCTTAAGCCAGGTACCAAAGAATTTTAAACATAGAAGTGACTTTCCAGTTGGTTGAAGAGAGTGGCAGGGAATGGTGGGGATGATATAGTCAAATATTGCCTTCATGTCAACTGGATATTTATTATAGTACTAAAATTTTTACCTTTGCAAATATTTGAACTAAATTGTTATTGAAATATGCATTGCTTTATGTCTAAGATTTGAAAACTTCAGGAAATTTTAGTCTCTTGTCTCACTTTTGATTATTATTACGAACATTTTATTTATGTTTTGTGAAGTGTTTGTTAGGAAGAATGACAATGCTGTGGAAATGCTGTCATGTTGTAGATGAGTGTCAATGTCATGGTGAAGTGTGAGTAAAAAAAGAGATATTTTCTGAGTATTTCATGTATATAGGGAATCAATAATGTTAGTTTTCCTAGACTATCTGGAGTCTATAGAGTACCAAGGTACAAAAAAAAGACTCTGAATTCCAAGTACAGATACATGAATATTAGTTCCTCCTATTGCTCAGTTAATAGAAAATAAACCAATACGCAAAATATTTTTATTTAGTGCTACAAATCCAAACATCTTTAGAGACACTACATAAACTTCATGATGTACAGTTTTTCCTCTTTCAGAATCAGGAAAACCTGGTAGATGAAGGTGGAAAATTTCTGCAGTATACTTTCTTATAATTATTTTTTCAGAAATGCCAACGTCTGCATCTTTTTCTCTAAGTTAATATGGCACCCCGCGACCTCTTGCAGCCCTGGCAGGAAAACTGCACAGGCTCACAGAAACATGCTTAGCAGGGAAGGCTGGAGGCTTGTGACACATATTTTACACCTGTTTAGATGTCTTGTCACTTCATGGGGCTGCTTGCGGTTTCCACCTCATGTAAATTTTGAGTTGAAACTATGGACTAACATTCTTTAGCAGAGTGTACTTTTGTCTGATTTTGGAACCCGATTGCCTTTTCTAACTCAGCCAAACTTTCTATAAGTTAAAAATATATATATATATTTGTGCCAATTTTTGTAACTGGGCTTTTATTACAGAGCATTCCTAATATGTGGCCCTGTAATCAGTCAACTACATTCCCTACAGTGTCTTAGTTATAATTGAGAATAGGTTTTGATATTCAAGCTTAATCACTTTTACAAGTTCAAGGACTCTCTTAATAAGCCTTGGTATGGCTCATGCCTTAGAAGCTATTTATTCTGTATGTCAATGTTGGAATAATCCAGGCATTGCTCTCAATTTAGGAAAACTATTGCTTTCCTCAGGATTCATAAAAAAATAATAAAAATAAAACAAAATTGTGAGGTGCTTTGCTTCTCTCTTTTTTTTCCATTGGACTAATTGGAACAACGCAGTAACAAAGTCATAATAAAGATTCTGAACTGAGCCCATTATAATAATAATGTTTTTAAATATATTGAGAAGTAGCCTGGCTTTTGATGTTTATAAAATACAAGGTATGGATCAAGGATTTTTTTTTTTTGCATATCATTTTCCAATTGTTTTAGCATCACTTTTTGGAGACTATCTTTTCTCCATTCAATTGCCTTTCACTTTTGTTAAATATATATGCTTGAATCTACTTTGGAATTCTCTCTTCTACTTCATTTATTTGTCTATCATGCCCCAATACAATAGGCTTATAATAAGTGTTAAAAGTGGATAATGTAAGTCCTCCCCCTTTGCCTTCTGTTTCAAAGTTGTTGGGTCATTCCAAATCACTTGCATTCCTTCTATACAAATTTCAGAATCAGCTTGTGAATTTTTATAAAAAAGCCTTGTAGGATTTTGTTTGTAATCACATATAATGTATAAATCAATCTAGAAATTATTTTAATAGCAAAAATATTTTTTTTTTTTTTATTTGACAGAGAGAGACACAGCGAGAGAGGGAACACAAGCAGGGGGAGTGGGAGAGGGAGAAGCAGGCTTCCCGCTGAGCAGGGAGCCCGATGCGGGGCTCGATCCCAGGACCCTGGGATCACGACCCGAGCCTAAGGCAGCTGTTCAACCAACTGAGCCACCCAGGCGCCCCTAGCAAAAATAATTTTTAAACTTTAATTTAAACTCATGTTCATAAATTGCAAGCTAAGTTTCATATCTTATGTTAGACCTAATTGGAGCGGGTTTTATTGATTAAAATAATCACCGATTCTTACTGGTCATGCACTATGCACCATATATCGTAATTTTGTATATACTATAACTAACATTTAGTAACTGATTTATATCCAAAATGTTTCCAATGTTTTGATCTAATATACAAGGTAGAGATAAACACCTTTGTACAAACATTTCCAAATGTTTATAAATTCTAAGATTTTGGTAGGATCATTTCTTAGAAATCAAATTGCTTGATCACAAGTGTATGCATTTATAATATACAAAGACACTCCAAATTACCCTAAAATTAATATTTCCTTAACAGATAAAAGTTCCTATCTCTGTTAATCTTTGCCAACACTTATTTTAATTTTGTTTTATTTTGCCACTCTGAAGAACAAAATAAATATTTTATTTTTGTTTTGTAATACAAATATTTATTACTATAAGCTGAAACTATGTAATATATTTTCTCTACTAATAATCCTATGCATTTGTTGTTAATATTTTTGGCAATTTCTCCTTTACTGTCATTATTCACATTGAATACAGGAGTTCTTTGAATTTTAGACCAATTCATTGCTATGTACATCATCTAGCTTTTCATACCCTATTTAACCATTTTTACTTGACATCCGTATTATTTCATTGATACTTTATATTTCTATGAATGCAAATATTTGGTCTTTTGCTTTTGTTTTGTTCTTGTTTTTTGGCTTAGAAAAGTATTCTTTATTCCATAAATAAGGCACATACAATCACATACACACATATTACCCAATACTTTCTATAATGTGTTTATTCACTATCACAATAATAAATCTCTGTTACAAACAACATCGAAATGTCAGGCAGGTTAAGCAAGAAACATTTAATTTTCATGCACGTGGGGCTGAGTCAGCAGGAACCCTGCTGGGCTAATTTGTGATTCATTGGTTTTGTTCCGGGTTGTATATTGGGTTCAAAAGTACTCTAAATATTTCTTCATTCTAGGGCAAAACTCCCTCTGGACATGTTTTTTCCCATGGTAAATGGAGAAGCAAGAAACAAGTCAAATTGCACAACCACATGTAAAGCTCTTGTTCACATTTAGCCTAGTAATTTTCCATGGGCCTAATTAAGTCACATGTTCAAGTTGAAACAAAATGAGAGAGGTAATTGCATGCTGCCCAACTCTAAAGGCAGGGCAAAGGCAGATAGGATGGGAAGAATTGGAAGTACATTATCCAGTGTACCCAAAACGATTTCAATTTTCATTTGAAGTTCATTTTCACTTTAAGTGATATAGTTTTGTCTTTATATATAACAGTATATAGTGATCATATTTTATCAATAGTATTTCTTCATATATATAATTTATTAAAACAATATATTTAATAATTATTATTTAACATAAACGTATCATATTAATATAATATATTAAATTATTCCAACAAGATTCATTGAAAAGACTATCTCTTATCTACTGTTTTGAAATGGTCATGTATTTAATCATCATATATTCTTACTTTCTGGTCTTTCATTAAGGTACTTGTCTATTTTTACCCAACACAGTGAAAATTTAGACTGATGAAAAAGGTGCCCTTTCTCTATTATTTAATAAAAAAATATTTATGGCTACTCTTGGTCCCTTTCTCTTTACAAGATGTGATAGTTAATTTTACAAAATTTGATCATTAATTTACAAGACACATCAAAGTGCCTTGGCTATAGTACCCCATTATTTAATCAATCACTGATCTAGGTGTTGCTCTAAAGCTATTGTGTAAATGTTGTTAACATCTACAATTAATTGCTTTAAGTAAAGGAGATTATGCTTTATGGTGTGGTGAGCCTCATCCAATGAGTCAAAGGCCTTAAATGCATAAACCAAGATTTGCCAGCGAACAAATACTGCTTTAAGATTAAAGCATCAACTTCTGCCTGAGTTTCCAGCCTAACGGCTGTTACTGATCCAGTAGATAACATAGACAAATTTGTCAAGTTTCACATGAAGACCTATTGGAAATAGCTTGGAAATTACATTTAAATATAGATTTATTTGGAGGCAAATGACATCTTTATAGGATTGAATTTTCTAATAAAAGCAAGCGGGACGATATAATTTGCATCCTTTTATATTCTTTTAATAAAATGTTATATATTTCTGGCCCAGACTTGTCAGTTCATTAGTAGATATTTTACAGTTTTTGTTCTTTTGTGAATAGGTCTTTTTCTATGATGTTTTTAAGTTGTGACTGGTATCAAGTTCAGATTATTTTTTTCCATATCTGTTACTTATACTTGTGCCTATTTTCAAAAATTTTTAAACTATTTTCTGGTCAAATATTTTTTATTTCTTCAAATAGACTATTTAGGAAAGTTGTTTTCTTTTCTCTGAGTATATGTCTTCCGTTTATTTTTTTTAAAGATTTTATTTATTTATTTGAGAGAGAGAGAGAATGAGAGAGAAAGCACATGAGAGGGGGGAGGGTCAGAGGGAGAAGCAGACTCCCTGCTGAGCAGGGAGCCCGATGTGGGACTCGATCCCGGGACTCCAGGATCATGACCTGAGCCAAAGGCAGTTGCTTAACCAACTGAGCCACCCAGGCGCCCTATGTCTTCCATTTAGAAGTACCTCTCTGAGCATAACATTCCTGGACTTCCTCTGGCTTCCCATTCACTCATTTGTGTGATAAGTTTGAAGAAAGAAATATGTGTATCTTCTATAAACTGCTTTTTTTCCAGGAGAAAAAAGAAAGAAAGGAAGGAAGGAAGGAAGCAAGCAAGCAAGCAAGCAAGCAAGCAAGCCAGCCATTCCCTTAATTGCATTTGGCTCTTGGTAAATTTTGGATATAGGCCTTGCCTGCAAGGAAGCCCTGTGGTGGTCTAGCCTGACTTCAAAAAAGTATCCAATTTTTATTTCTGAGTTTCTTTAAAAGGAAAAGCATCTGCTACAATTTTAACCACCATTTTCCAGTACCAGTTCTAGTGATAATGAAGGCTATATATCTTTCTCATCTGTTATACTTCTGTTTCTTTCTAATGTTTTCAGCACTAGGGAGGGGAAAGATGAGTTTTTAATTGAGTGCCCTAGATATCCATTGAAATAGGAATCATTTGTAATTAATTAATGATTATTTTTCCTTATTTTATTTTTTGTCTTATTGCACTGAATATGATTACTAGCAAAATTGTGAAAAGTAGTTTATACTAGAGAGCTTTCTTAATTTGTTCCCGGAACAATTTTGAAGTTAAATCATAAAAATATTATGTTTGCTCTAAGATTCTGGAAGACAGTATTTATCAATATTAGAATGTTTCGTTTTTAAATTTTGCTTATAGAAGTGTGATCATATTGCTATGAATTTATCTCCTTTATTATATTAAGGTGATGATTTTCTTTCATATAATGAGATGTGGGTAAACATTTAGACAGCTTAAATTGTGTGTATACACATACCTCTGCATGTGTAAAAGCAAATCGTTAGGATGAGCTCTCTGAACCAAATTTGTAAATACAGATTTTGAAGTTTGGGTAACACTTCCTTAACTAATTATTTTTTTTGGTAGAGTTTAAAGATATAGATATAATAAAATAATAATTTTAAAAATTCTTTCCTAGCTCCGTATCTCACTTCCGTGTTCTTCCTTATTTACATATGTCCCTAAAAAAAATAAGTATTCTTTTGAATGCAAGTACTTTATAATTCATACATAAATGTCATTGTAGTTTTCTAGCTTGTAGTCATTCAATATTATTATTTAAATTACCAATTCCATATTGTTATGTATACATCTAATTTGTGGCTTCTATCTTGTGCATGGTAGTCCATGATATACATTTAATGGTGGAGACCTAAGATGTGAGACTTACCAAATATTACCACAATAAACATCTTTCTATTTGTCCTCCTATGCAGTGTAAGAAATTGCTTCTGGATATAAACCCAGGATTGGAATTGCTATAATCAAGTTTATGTGAATATGAACGTGAGTAGAAGGTGCCAGTTTATTTAAAATTTCCTCCAGATCCTACAATCTCACCAATAGAACATGAGCACTCTTGTACCTGTACTCTTCTGTCAACACCTGGCACTATACAGTTTCTTAATGATTGTGACTCTAGTAGTCTAAAATGCCTTTTACATCATAACTTCAAAACTTAAATTTCATACCTTTGATTCCTAAGCATTTTAAACATTTCTTCAAAATCATGTTAACATTTGTTTCTTCTCTTGCAGATTGCTTTCCTTACATAAATTAGAATGTTCTTATCTCTTGCACATGTTTCTGTTGGGGTTGATGTCTCTTCTTTTTTCAATATAGTGTAAGTAGTAGCACCTTGAAAATTTTTAAAATTGTATTTGTCTTTCTCCTTTTGTCATCTTCTCTTACTTTGTTAGTGGATTCTTTGCAAAACAGAAATCCTAAGTTTTTATATAATCAATTCATCATTTTGTGTCATATAATCTGGGTTTGGTATCTTGGTTAAGAACATTTTCCTACCCTGAGTTACATTAATAAAATAAATAATGTGGAAGTACAGTGATAAGATATTATTATCTATTTTAACTGATTGTAAACTTTGATTAAGTATTTGGTAAGATAATTTATTTTTGCCTGAACACTTCTCTTTAATATCCCATATTTAGTGTGTATCTCTGTCTTTCCGTCTTTCTTTAGAAGTTATACAATACTAATTCCAGAAATAACTAAGAGTTTAATAACATGATTATAACAAAGTACCTTAGAAATATGAGAAACATGAATCATAATGGTATTCCAAGGAAGAATAAGGTTCTATAACCACTCACTCTGGCTCCCTGGTATTTCACTGACTCATCCCTTGCTCATTTCCTTTGTACATACTAGTTTCCAGTAACACTGCCCTCATTTTCTCAGACACATCACTAGCTCCTGCTTTGGGGCCTGGGCCTTGCATGGCTCTGGCTAGAAGGTTCATCTTTCAGATTCAAACACAATTTACTCTCCCACTCCCTTTAGGTCATTTTTCAAATGTCACTTTCACTGGCATGCTTTCCTGTAACAGCTCCCAACATACCTTCTCTTCTTCCTTGCTTTATTTTGCTCCTCATGACATGTCATTCTGTAATCAGTAATATTTAAATTACATATGGCATTTACTGTCTCCCCAACTAGAAAATAAACTCCATGAAGGCAAAGATTTGTTACACTCTTTACTCCTGTTTTCTTATCATATGGAACAGTAACTTAAAGGGTGATCTCTTAAATACTTATTAGCTGAATGACTATGTCAATCAGTAAATCCAAGTTAGTAAAGATTCAATTATCCCTTTTTAATCTAGGAACTATCAGGTGTGATTGAAAGCTATTGGCAACCTTCAAGTATTCCACAAGGAAAACAAGACAAAACAAAGCAAAAACAAACAATAAAAACTTTCTTGGTCATCCTGACCAGCCCTTTTGTAATTTAGCAACAATTCTAAACATTTCTAAATATAGAAATGACATTAAAAAAATAAAAGATCAGAGATTGCTAATAATGGAAATAAATAATTATTCCCATAAGGCTTCTAAAAGCATAGGAGATCAGGAACAGATATCTATTTAAATTGAATAGGACTTCCAAATTTGTATTTAAAATCTTTCTGTTTACCAAGTAGCGTATACCTACACAACATATACTTAAATTCTCATCTGTGCCTAAAATGTTATAGATGTGTGAAATGAAGTAAATCTGTTCTCATGAACCTTATTTTCCAGTAGGGGATATAGATAACAAACAATAGAAATGACTAAAATAATACCAAATAATATGAGCTCTATTTTTCTGGACTAAAAGTAATGCAAAATGTACTAAATAACAGATATATATTTTTTCTCCAAAAACTAGGACAAATTTAGCAAACATTTTTTCTCCTAAGATTTCATTAATTTCATAAAATATGGCAATGTGTTTATTAGCATACTGTGAAACATTACCATATATAATTAAACTACACTTATCAAAATAATGAATAAAGCACATTTTGTGGTACAGCAGTGTTGATGTTTTTCATATTTATTCGTTCACTAACTAATCTGCCAAATTCAGTAATCTCTAGTGAGTCTCCCAGTTAATAGTGTAAATTACTGAGGGGCTACTCTGGTAATAAATAATAATAGCAATTCTGGGAAACAAAGCATTAGCAGTTTAATGTCCAAACATATTTTGGTAGATACTATAAATTAAGAACACAATGAAACATTTTTCATTCAATTAGAATATGATTCCAGAGGGTCATAATGCAATTTAAAAGGCTGCTTATAATGGATATATCAAAGCACCTGATTTTTAATTCTATCAAAATGTTTTCAAGATGTTCTAAAGAAGAAGATTACCTACATAATGTATCATACAAAAGAGAAACTACAACACGAAAACATCTCTAAATCTAAGATGTCTAAAATCTCTTTGATTAATTCATTCATGTCCTTAGGTTCTGAAACTGGAAGCTACAATACCTAAGTTCCAGTATTTAGGGGCCAAGAATAACAACAAAATCTAGACAGTATATTAATTAAATTAATTAACTAATTAATTAAACAAATATCAGTTGAGCAACTCTTGTGCATCTGGTACTCTTCTGGACAATGAAGGTATAATGGCAAAACAGAACAAATTCTTTGCTTATATTGTGTTTTCAGTTGAATTTGGAGAGAGAGACAAATAAATTAGATACATAAGTAAAACACACAGTCTACAGTGCTAGTTAGGTTTCTAAATCTACCCCTCTTCTTCCTGAGCATATGTCTACCCTGCATTTCCAGTTTTCTCTTGCAGTTAGGTGTCACTGTGTAACACATTTCTCAAGAATGAAGGGTAAGAAGAAGAACTTTCTTTCTTTCAAGCCTGATCAGAAAAACCTGGAAATGGGTATCCTTGTGACTTGAGAGGAGATTGGGAAATGCACTTGTTCCAGGCTGGCATTTACACACCAAGGGGAAATGTTGTGGAGCCACTAGAAGTCTTGATACAGGAATTAGGTATGAAAAAATTCCTAGTGCTACACACTGTTTAAAGGTGAGTCTTGAAAATAATTTGAAATGATCTAGGTGAACAAGAGTTGAAAGTAAGAGTGGTTTAGGCAAAAGAAAAGGCAAGTAGTCAAGAGAGAGCTTTGCTTTTAGGAAACTCTCAAACCTGCTCTGTATTTCACATACTCAACAAAACTAAATAATAATGATAATGATAATAATAATAATAATAATAAAGCAGGGCTCAGAAAATGTGTAAGATTTAGAAAAATAAATTTGAGAGTTATCACAACATAGGTAATTTGGAATTCAGGAATGCTGATTAGATTACCAACTAGAATGTGTAGAGAAAGATGTGGGAATGTATTTACATGTGGCCTGAAGAAGAGGAGTAGAAAAGAGAAAGAGGAATCTGAGTTGGGAAAAAAAGAGAGAGAGAATACTCATCGTAAGGATACTTAGTATTACCATACTTAATATTAGAAGAATCATCAGAGATATCGTAATACCAGGAAGGAAAAACTTGATCAGGAATAGGGAAAGTTGAGTTAAATTCAATGGGAGAATGTCACTGAACCTCTCTTTGAGGCATTTACTGGTAAAGGCTAGCAGAATATGCCACCCCAAATATGACTCTGGGATTTCAGAACATGCCACCCAAAAAGTGCTTCTTTGGCATATTGATTATTTTGAGCTGTAGGTACTTGAAAAACAACAAATGGAAGGAGGGGCTTTCTCTGAATTCCCTCTTATTTCCCTAAAATAGACCCAACAAAAAGAACTCAATTGTCATAATCCTCTTCTGAGGACTTTGTCGATTGGGGTAAATTGATTCTTATCACAAAAGAGGGACAGAAATTGACATCACACACACATAGATGTGCCACAAACTGTCATACTTTCCATCTATTTTTCCAATAGACCCTTCATCTTTCCTAAAAATTATTCTTTCCTAAGAAGCCTACATCCCTTCCCCTTTTCCCCCATTAAGATGGTAGTTATCCTGAGAAGTTACTCATTTTTCCCTATGTATTTCCCATATATACATGAGAGATACATGTTAATAAATGTATTTATTTTTTTCTTATGTCTTTTACTACTGGGGTCTCACCCAGGAACTCAAAAATATAGAAGGAAAAAAATTTTTCCTCCTCTGTAGTGGAACTTCTGAAGCTTTACTTTCCATGGAATATTCATTAAAAAATAAAATTAAAAAAAAGATTAAAAGGCACTAAAGAGAAGGTGTGTGGTGAAACTGAATGTGGGTATTGGTCCATAAGAAAGCCTCTAGAATCAGACTGTGGTTGAAATCCCAGCACCAGCACCACCAAAAAATGATATTTTAGAATGAATAAATACTTACCTTCTCTATGCCTCAGTGTCCAACACATAGATTAGCCATAATAGTATCCATTTCAAAAATTTATAATAAAGATTAAATTGAATGATAAGTTAAATGATCTAAATTTCAAAATGTAAAAGTGCTAAGAATAATCCTAGGTTCATAGCAAATACTCAATATAAGGAGGGCACTTGATGTGATGAGCACTGGGTGTTATACTCAACTAATGAATTATTGAATATTACATCAAAAATTAATGATGTACTCTATGTTGGCTAATTGAATTTAAATTAAAAAAAGGAAATACTCAATAGAGGTTAGCTATTAGTTTATTAATGCACAATTTTTGTTAGAAATTTTGACAACAGAAGAAGGAAAAGTATTAAAAGAGTAGTTCAAGAGGGCAATAAGTTGATGAGAATTTGTTTTTTTTAGAGTGGGCTGAGTAAGGATATGTTTAAAATTTGTGGGACAAATGGACTTATTAAGTGAATGAGAGTAAATGATAGCGATAGTTATGATGCCTGACATGGATGTAAGTCTTCAAAGGAAAGAGGTCTAGAGGTCTTGAAAATACCTGGCAAACAGATACTACACGTAGAAGGTGAAATAGTGTCTAAAGAATTAGCAGAAAAAAAAAAACAAATAAAAAATTAACAGAAATCTGCTTTCTTGTTTTTCTCCTCTCTTTTAACAGAAAGAAACATTCAAATCAAGTTAGTGAATAAAGAGAAAAATTAAATACAGGAAGAGGTAAAGAAAGAAAATAAAAATTTAAAGAGTAATAATGAGTGGTTAGATTATCACAAAAGAGGGACAGAAATTGACATCAGTAGATGTCAGTGGTTCAGTCAGTAGAGCATCTAACTCTTGATCTCAGATCATGTTCTCAGGGTTGTGAGTTCAAGCTCCGCATTAGGCAAGGAGCATACTTAAAAAAAAAAAAAGTTTAAAGAGTAAGAAACTCTAATAGACTTCATAATTTTTTTCCAAGACCCTCTGACCTTCTTACTCTCAGTTCCTCACATTACATTTTGGAGGACTTTTTTGATTTAGAGATTAATGAGGACAGTGGCTAACACGTGGTATGAGAAATGTCTTCAGGTATTTTGAGAATGTACTATTCTACTTTATTATAATGATTGCTTTTTCTAATAACACAGGGGCCTTGACTGTATAATTCCCCTTGTCTTACTTTGGGTGACTCCATGTTCAGACCAAGTCCACTCATCTCACATTATATTCAATTATGACTAGGAATCTCTTGTGGTGTGGGGGGGGAGGATTGTTTATTAATTATAGGTCATGCATTGTTCTTTAAATGTTTGCAGTCAATTTTGAAATAGAGCTTTAATAGCTTGTTAATTTTCTTAGACCCTTGCTTTTTACACATAAGGAAATAGGATTCTGAAGAGCAGTGTCACTTTTTATTGCCTTTAGAAATATCCCTTTATCATTCCCCAATCTGCATTCCCCCTTTTCTTGATACTACATGTCAATAAGATGAATATGATTCAAAGCATGAATATATATGACCCATCTTTTAACACTAAATGATAAAAATATCAAGTTAAAGATTTTAGAAGACCTGATAATAACATTCTCTGCCATGCAAGAATTATATATAAAGAATAAGTGAAGTATATTTAGCTGACCCTGAACAATATATGGGTTAGGGGCACCAAACACCTACACTGCTGAATATCTGCATATAACTTATGACTCCCCAGAAACTTAACTACTGATAGCTAATGTCAACCAGAAGCACTTCCAATAACATAAACAGTTGGGATGCCCGGGTAGCTCAGTTGGTTGAACGTCTGCCTTTGACTCAGGTCATGATCCCAGGTACCTGGGATGGAGTCCCGCATTGGGCTCCTTGTTCGGTGAGGAGCCTGCTTCTCCCTCTACCTGCTGCTCTCCCCTGCTTGTGTTCTCTCTCTCTTTCTGACAATTAAATAAAATCTTTAAAAAATAAAAATAAAACAATAAACAGTTGATTAACACATATTTTGTATATTATGCATATTATATACGGTATTATTATAATAAAATAAGCAGAGAAAAAGTTATTATACATATGCTTTTAGGAAGGAATAATGTTTTTAATGTTTAAGAAAAATAAAAATACCAAAGAACAATGAAGAAAACCACACCAATGTTCATAGTATAAGAATAAATACATGGAAAATAATTAAAGACAGAAAAAGCACTAGAAATAGTGTTATGGAAGGTCTTACATGATATACTAAAACCATGAATTAGTACACATGTGAACTTTTCTTTCTCCACGTTATTTTCTCATATTCTTTCTTTCAGTCACAATGTCAGTTCTTTAGGTTAGGCCCTTGTTATTTCATGCCGGAATTGTTTAAATAACCTTCTTATTCAGTCCCTAGGACTTCAAGCTCTTCCCATCAGCAAGGTCTTGAACATTATCACCAGATTTATATTCCTAATGCAATTTTTATCTTATGTGTTGGTTCACAAACCACTTGGTAGCATCCTGAGTTAAATCTGAAACCACTCCCCACACATGGAGGGCAAAAAGAGATGGAAGAAAGAGGCAGACCATTCCAGACTGATAGGTGGCAGTTTTAAAAAGTGAGGGAACTTCTTTATGAGGCTTGCCTTGGGTGGCCTCAAGATGAATAGATAGGTGTCCACACCCACCCACCAGAATATTAGAGGTTTATATAAAGGACTTACCTGAGTTCAGTGATATATACCATCCAGATGGTCTCAGCTCTACATTACTATCCCAAGGTATCATATTTGGGAGCAGATTTTGGGAATAGGGAAAACAAGTGGACCCCACATTCTAAGGATAGAGGAGGGGGTGAGGAGCCACTGATTGCTCAGGTCCAGCTCAGAGGTCAACTGGCAGCCACATCCTCTCAATGACTGTCCAACACTGTCATTACCCCAATAGTGTTTTTCAACAATTTGGTCACTAGTTTAATCATCCATCCAGCTGACTGTATATTAGGCAGAACTAAGACCTGATGCTTGATATTTAAAGTAAAAAAGGATATAATTTCCTTTGAGGAAATTACAAGGTAGCAGCTCTTTCCTCCTCTAGGATCAAGTCCAATTTATCTCACTCATATTTAAGCAAGCCTTCTTTACCTAAATTTTAGCACTAGCATGTTTATTTACATCAATCAACTGTACTCTGGAAATTCTTTTCCCTAGTCTACCTCTAATTCATCCTGCCATTTCTTTTGCCTTAAATCGCCCCTCTCTCCATTTACTGAAACATGAACCTTTAAGAAGAAGCTCAAGTGCCACTTTTGCTTTCAAACCTTCCCTGATGGTAATATTCTGAATCACTTTAAAATAATAGCAACACCAATAAATAGCTCATAATTATATGGGATTACTGTGTATATAATACTGCACTAAGAGCTTTATATGGATTATCTTTTTAATACTTGGAAAAACTCATTTATTCATTCAACAAATATTTGTTGAGCACTTACTCTGTAAACTGATCTGAAGCTAGGATGATGTGTAGACATTATAGTGAATCAAATAAGACCACTGTGCTTATTGAGTATTCCAGACCAGGGACACAAATGAGCAAATATCAAGCGACGTAACTCTTGATACTGATAAAACTCTCCAGAAAATAAAAAGAGCAAGCTGTAGGAATAATTAATATAATCGTTATTCTGCTTTTTGTCTAAACAACTAAGGTGTGTGTGTGTGTGTAAATTATTTTACATAAAAGTAATTTGAGGTTTTAATTATACACATTGACTACTTCTATTCTCCTAGACTTAAATTATTTGAGATGAGAATTCACATTTTCCGAGTTAATTATCTTTCTTTCCTTCATGTAGCCTAGGCTAGTATTTTGTCCTAAATAAACTTAAACAGAAAATTAATAAATAACTTTATTTTTTTACAACTGTAATACCAAGGGAAAATATGGTAAGGCACATGGAAAAGACATTTCCATTTTGTTTTGTAGCATGTTTTCTTTACATAAAAATGTAAATACTTTTTCACATCCATATGATGATCATTACTGAAAAGAAATATCCTATGGTATGCAAAAAATGAGATGCATTTAACCAATTTCTGTTTGTCTTAGGTTCTGTAATTTGTAGCAAAATATGAAACAGCTATAAGTCTTTAATGTACAGTATATTTAGCCAATATATGTGTTGAAATTTCAAGAAGGTAAGTGGAGATTTCAAACAATTACATCATCGATTGACCAAGAGATAAATTATTTGAGTTCAATACACATAAACTTAAAACATGTGTTGTCACCTTTTGAATGTGCTTACATGCAGCTTAATTTTTACTTTAGTTTAAAATTTATATTTCCTCCCCATCTTCAGTAATAAAGAATTATAACTTAGCTTATCAGAAAAATTATACAAATATGCTTGGTCCTTTGCTGCTTTATGACTATTAAGATTTGCTTTGCAATAGCAGATTATAAGCAAACTTTCATTTATTAAACTAAGTAAAAGTCTTAAATAATTTTCAAAAGACTTCTGGGTTTCTCTCTCGCTCTAATTCTTTTTTTCTATCCTTTAGTTTAGCTAATTGTCGTTTTTCTAAATATGGATTTTCTCAATGTTTGAATGGGAATCTCCCACAGTTTCTTTGTAATTTTTAACTATGTAGCAACAACATATTGACATTGGAAATGCCAGAGTTGTGCTCTTAAATTTTAATACCATTATATCCTTAAACTAAGACCCAGGGCAATTCTATTGTAATGTTTAAAATAATATAACTGTTGTTAAGTAGTGAGTCAAAATTTTAATATTATTTTAATGATAATCATATAGGCATATAGGGGAAATTTCTTGCAACATTAAACAATGTCATGATCGTCTTCTTTTAAATTGCTAGGTAGATTATCATTTTTTGTTTATTACTACTTAGTCTTTGTGATTTATTTTAAATTTTCAAGCTGACTCTTCTGAATGAGTATATAAATATATATACATAAGAATTTCATAAAACATGATATCTTGCTTTTGTTTCCCTAATAGATAAGATGAATATGCAGTTATAATATCTTTTGATCTCATAGTTATTTAATATTAAATTTGCCAGAGTAAATAAATCTCCATGTCTGCAGGATCTAGCAAGAGCTTTGAATTCTCTGTGGTGATCATAGAGGGAGACTCCAAAGTGCATTTTTGGTTTTGCTGTGGTGCTTCTGATCTCTTTGACCTTGGAAATGATGGGGGAAGAAGATGATGAGAAAAATAATTCTGTAAAAAAAAATCAGAGATGGAAAAATGGTCTTATATCTCTGTCAAATGTTAAAGAAAAAATTCAAATACACTTAGTACATTCAAGATCTTCCATTTAAAATTATTTCTGCACAGAACTGTTAACTGATATTTATAACAAATAAGTGAATCATAAAGAAATCAGCAACAACAATACAAACTTACAGTTTATTGACAACTGACTGTATAAGGCAGTATGCTAAGCATTTAAAGTCAGATATTAATTCTTATGCCACCTCAATACTGAAGGATCTATGATTTTCTATATTTTACAGAAGAGAAGATAAAAGCTCAAGAAAGGTTAGCTGTTTTGCCAAGTTTCACACAGCTAAGAGGTAAATCCACACATAATGCCTAATCTTGTACCTTGAAAAATTGAACACACATATTTATATGTATTTTCAGCAACTGCATCCTTCCTTCCAATAGTTGCCTTACACTTTCTCCAGGTTATGGACATTCTGGTTTAGACCCCCATTTGTATCTTTAGTATTTTCTCCAGTCACTTAACTGGGTATTCTACTTTAATAGAACACTTATGTTCAATTCCATTTATTGCTTCTTTAGGTTTCGCAGATCTTAGCCCGGCTTACCATTAGTCAGAAAGGATCCCTCACCTGGGCAGTCGCTCTGCATCCCTCAACCCTGTTCTTACTTTTCCTCAGAACACCCTGATGTTCCAGAATCAGTCCTCCATTGAAGTTAACTATTTGCCTTTCAATATGAGGTGGTTCCTATTTTGATTACCAATACTTCCATACAGTCCCCTCTTCCTCCCAATCAACATGGCTATTTTGTATCATTTTCTCTTAAAGTATAAACACAAAGCAGGACAAGCTCCTATAGTGAACTCTCCTTTATATGTGAATACTATTTGAAAATGTCTGTTTAGTGTTTTATTGCCAAGTATTTACACTCATTAAAATGACTAAAATTTTGTTAACTTTTCTCTCCAATGTCTAGATGTATGAAGAATGTTATCTTTCTTCATATCCTGTCTAGTACAAAATCATTTACTTTTTTGTTCGGTCTCCAAATAAGCCCCATTTTGAATAAAAGAATATTCATTCAATTCATTCATTTGACACATTTAAAAAGCATCTTCTGTCACTTCAGGTTGTTAGAGTTCCATCTTGTTCATGTTCACTCAATGACCTCTCTTGGGGCTATGTGTTCCAGGCCCTCTGGAGATTAATATACATACCTTAGAAGTGTCCTCCAAGCCTGAGACAGAGGGAAGCTTGCTTTGGCCTCCAGTGAATCTGTTAGAGATAATATAGTCTTTCCCATTCTTAAAGTGCAGATGGCACCACAAAAGGTCTGTTAAATATTAGCTGTCAAGTAGGTGCATATGAATACTTTGATCTCACTACAATGACCTTCTGTGCATCCTCTCACTCTATAAAATCTGGGGACTAAGGTCCAGACTTTGTAACTCCATAGGTGGATCATCATCCCCCTGATGCCCTCATTAGTAATTCACCTTGAATAAAAATCTGTGCAAACTGTATAGAGTGACTTGCTTTGTTTGTCAGTCTCAAACTGCCTTCTCCACCTTCTAACATAGAATTTAAATTATAAGGTATAGTCTATTTCTGGGCTCTCTATTCTGTTCCACTGATCTATGTGTCTGTTTTTGTGCCAGTACCGTACTGTCTTGATGATGACAGCTTTGTGATAGAGCTACACTGTTGGTGGGAATGCAAGCTGGTGCAGCCACTCTGGAAAACAGTATGGAGGTTCCTCAAAAAGTTGAAAATAGAGCTACCATACGACCCAGCAATTGCACTACTGGGTATTTACACCAAAGATACAAATGTAGGAATCCGAAGGGGTATGTGCACCCCGATGTTTATAGCAGCAATGTCCACAATAGCCAAACTGTGGAAAGAGCCAAGATGTCCATCGACAGATGAATGGATAAAGAAGATGTGGTATATATATACCATGGAATATTATGCAGCCATCAAAAGTAATGAAATCTTGCCATTTGCAACAATGTGGATGGAACTGGAGGGTGTTATGCTGAGCGAAATAAGTCAATCAGGGAAATACATGTATCATATGACCTCACTGTATGAGGAATTCTTAATCTCAGCAAACAAACTGAAGGTTGCTGGAGTGGTGGGGGGGTGGGAGGGATGGGGTGGCTGGGTGATAGACATTGGGGAGGGTATGTGCTATGGTGAGCGCTGTGAATTGTGCAAGACTGTTGAATCACAGATCTGTACCTCTGAAACAAATAATACATTATATGTGAAAAAAAAAGAAGAAGAAGATAGCAGGAGGGGAAGAATGAAGCAGGGGAAATCGGAGGAGGAGAGGAATCATGAGAAAAGATGGACTCTGAAAAATGAACTGCGGGTTCTAGAGGGGAGGGGGGTAGGAGGATGGGTTAGCCTAGTGATGGGTATTAAAGATGGCATGTTCTGCATAGAGCACTGGGTGTTATATGCAAACAGTGAATCATGGAACACTACATCAAAAACAAATGATGTAATGTATGGTGATTAACATAACATAATAATAAAAAAGTAAATTATAAGGTAGACACGTTTCATAAATATAGTAAGGGGGCTATTAGGTATTATCCTAAACATTATGGAAAAAACATAGGTAAAACAGCTTAATGCTTAGGATGTCATATCATAGAAATGAGAATGAACAATATCCAGGAAAGTTAGGGTGATCAAGAGTATGGATTCTGTCACAAAGAAGCTCTTTAACTTTGGAAACGTATTTAATCTTTCTGTGCCTAAGTTTAGTCAGTTATAAAGTAGAACAAATAATAGCTCTTATTTTATAATATTGTTTTTAGAACAAATGCATTAACAAATGTAAAGAGCTTAGAGTACTGTGAGTCATTATATGCCCTTGATAATTGTCAGCTATAATGATGAGGACTAGTATGCAGGAAAGCAAAAGATTTATGCAGGAGAAACCTCACAGGAAAAGCACAAATACAGAAAAGTTTAGAATACACACAGGGAAAGAGAAGTTACTTTGGTTGTCAGGATTTGGAAGAGCAATAAACTATGGGAAAAAAATGAAGCTAGAAAGATATGCGGGGACCAAAGTTGAGGGACTATTTACTGGGCATAATAATTTTATGATATAAGTTATAGGATGAAGTTATTGAAAGATTTTATGCAGCAGAATATAATGGCCAAATGCACATCTTAGAAACACGAATCTAGTAAGAAGTATATAAAATGGATTGGAGAGAAAAATTTGAAGTAAGAGCTGATGACAAAAATGAAAACATGACAGAGATGATTAGGTAACCTTGGAACTTGGTATTTTTAGGATGTGAAAAGATAAAATTTGTTATGTAAAATGTGTAACTCCTGGGACCATTTTAAGTATTAAGGGCTTAGTTCAGAGTTAACAGTCAATTTATGTTAGCTTATAATTATTATTGTGATGTCTGATACGTTTAAACAAGAATTACTAAATGTTATGACTTAAATGACTCTGGCAATGAATGATAAATTGACAAAATGGCAGAGTGAGTTTGGAACAAGAGATGATGACTTAATTTTAGACACATTGTATATGAGATTTCCATGGGATCTGCACAAACATATGTGTGCAGAAATCATATGAAAAAAGACATTAAGAGTTCAAATGAGAAGCCCAGGTATGTGCAATGGAAAGTGGAGTTGGATCCATGGCAACCAACAATATATGGGGTAGAGATGCAGCATTGGGAATAAATGAGTTCACTTAGGGAGAGAGATACAAATAAGAAGAGAATAAAGAAAAGAGTAAGAACATAACCTTCATGTTCACTAATTTTTTCTTGGTGTATGGATGAAGATCAGCTAGGGAGTGAATGGTCAAGGAGGTCTGAGGAGAACTAACAGTGTCTTTGAAAGAATTCATTAATCAGTAACACTAAGTGATTACTAATATGCTAGCTGGTATATGTACTTCATAAGTATTAACTTTTTTAATAATAAAAAAAAACTCTTGTGTAGGTCCTATTATTTAATCTTTTTTACAGAGAATAAAACTCAATGCACAGATGGGATAAGTAAAGTGCCCAAGATGGGAAAAATTCAGGAAGGGCAGTCATCACAGTTTGCAATACCCTTAGACCAGTACTGACAATGGCCCATTGGCTTTGGCAATTAGAAGGGGTGGTGGTCCTACTGCAGAATGATTATAGCAGTGAGGTAAGGATTGAAGTCAAATTGCAATATGGTAGGAAGTGATAGGTCAATCAATAGAGAAGACAGTACAAATAGTAGTTTAGTAATTTAGACAAATAGTTTGTTTAAAATTTATCACATCTTTTTCTTTAAGCAAAGGTGAGTGCACATAGCTATTATCAGAATAAACTACATTTGCTCCCTGATCATTTGAGGATGTGGATTGTACATATGAGATTACTTTCCACAAACATAATTTTACCATTCTGGCTCTTTTTTTTTTTTTTTTTTTTCCAGACCAGCTGACTGTAGTGTCTAGAAATTACCCTTCAACAAACTTGAAATTGCCTAAAATGTTTCAATAATTGAGTTTGATGAACCCCAAAATAATTGGATTTTGTTGAGTTTAATATGGGCAAAGTATTATGCCTAATTTTTCATAGGGAATATTTCATTAATCCTCACAAAAGTATAATTTAACATTATCCATTTTTCTGATGAAAAACCTGAGACCTAAAAGATGCCTAAGGTCACAGACCAGAAAACAATAGATTTGCTAATTAATCCAAGGGCAAACTCATTCCAAGGCCTGTGTGCTACTTCTCGCTAACCAAAATCTCAAGACACAGCTTATTTTTCCTCATTAACGATTCCAACTGGTGACAGAATCTTAGAGACAGTGAGCTTTAATAGTTATATATATGACTTAGTTTAATGAGTCAATGATAAATTTTGCATCTCCTAATTTTATTTGATCTTATATTCTTGTATTTGACAAGTTTTAAAAGGATGATTATTATTGCATGCACTTCCAGGTTCCTTCTGGTTATGTACGAAGTAAACTTATTTCCAAAATAAAACAATGACACCTGGTTTTGAAACAAAAAATGTATTTGAAAGAAATTCTAAGATTATTTTGCTATAACAGGTTTGCAATGGATTTCTATTTTTCTAAAAGATTTTATTGATTTATCTGTTTTAGAGAGAGAGAGAGCATACATGAGCAGAGGGGGAGGGAGAAGTAGGGGGAAAGAATCTCAAGCTGACTCTGTGCTGAGCCTGATCCTGATCTCAGGACCCTAAGATATATCATGGCCTAAGCTAAAATCAAGAGTGGTATGCTTAATCAACTGAGCCGCCCAGGCACCCCTATAAATGAACTTTTAAGTTGCATCTTCCACCTTGTAAAGATTATTTAACTTATTAAATGTTTTCTGTAGGCTTTGACTAGATTTGACTAGGTTAACACTTGAAATAAATTAATGTCACATTTAACTTTAAGCAATATTTTAAAGAAATAAACAATTTTACTTAGGCTGTATATTTTACTAAGTATCGAGCTTTTCTTTAAGAGTATTTTCCATCCTAGAAAGACAAAAATAATCAATAATTCAAAATACCACTATTTTAGGAAAAATTTATTTGATTTTTAAATACATTAAATCCATTTTCAATATCAAAATGAAAATACAATATGAAAAAAATAATTTCTACCACAATATATATATTGTTTTTAATTTTATCAATAGAGACATATTTGAAAAAGGAAATGTTTCTTTCTTGTGATATTCCAATTACTTAATTGAAAATTGCAAAAGGCTGGAATTTGGGAAACATGTTTGAGGGCATGTCATGTGACCATTTAAAAATTTTGCATCAGTCATATAACCATCTGCCTGCATTTAACATCCATACATTAAGGGAAGTTTGGTTCAAGGTTTATTCTAATTTAATATTCCAAGGTTCTATGACATTAATATACTCACTTAGTTAAAATGCAATGTACATTTTTATCAGTGTCATAGAAGTTGATATTGGATATGATATAACATGGAGCAGTTGCTATGTAAAATGACTCTTGCTATCATTTTAACTTGTTTGAATATTTTATTTTAGAAATCTTTTTTCAGTCATATTTTTAAAAAGCATACAACTTTTCTTTTTTTTTTTTAATCTCTGAAGCAAAAGTAGAGTTCCTGTTCTGTTCGCTTAAAACTTTGCTAGGCTTTTTCAATTGGTCCTCAAACTTCAGTGGAAATCAAGTGTCACCTCCTCAAACAAACACTTTGACCCTTCAACTTAATATTGTGTAATTCAAACTATGAGTAAAGTTTTTTAAGGGATTTTTCTCCTTTGTCCTTGAATAGTAGTTGCGTGTGTGTGTGTGTGTGAGAGAGAGAGAGAGAGGGAGAGAGACAGCGACAGAATTAAGGATTCCTTATTAGATTATGGATACTAAATAAAATTGATTATTTTATTCTCACAATGTCATACATAGTAGGCTTACAACTATCTCATTAATAAACAACATTTCAATGAATTTAAATACATTTGCTAAATATTATTATCTGTCCACATTTGTAGTAGGGATTTCTAGTAAAATTCCCTATTGAGCTAATCAAAACAAAACAAAACAAAAAACAATAAAACAAAACAAAACAAAACCTTGGCTAGTTGTCTGAATATTTTTTAATAAAGCTGCTGCTGTAAGTCCTGTATTTTTCCATTAATAGATTCTAAAATTTTAAAACATTGCCCACTGCTAAGATACTAACTAAATCTTAACTAGCAGGAACTAATGAACCATATCCCAACAAGTGCCAAAATTATGGCGTGATTGTATATTTTCCATGAGGCAAAGACACAGTATCTTTAAGAACTAAATTTTGACTTAGTAAGAATTTAGAAATTGAAACTTTCGGAACATTTCCTATTAGTCTTCAGTAAGGTGTATTATAATGTATCACAAGGGACCAGGGATCATAAGCTGATTTTCACCATGTGTAGTCTTTTTTCCTTTGTCCTTCACTGAGGCTTATGCTTCTTTTTTTTTTTTTCTACCTCTGAAGCACTCCTCAGGGGCTAGTTAAACCGAGATAGAACATTCACCTCCTGACTGTTTCAGTCCTTGAGAAGAAACTAACAGAGTTAAGGAAAAGAAAAAGATAGAAAAAAAGAAAAGGATTAGAAAAACCAAATTTGAAAAGAAAAATAAGCATTTTAATAAGCATTTAAATTATCAATAATTTAAAGTTACCCATAAACTTTGGCACATATGGTTTCAAACCCAAGTGTGAAAATTAGACATCCATTAGAAGAACATATTCAACTTATCATGTACATTTTTTAGACTTATCATGTAAATTTTTAGTTAGATTAATGTTTCACAGTGCTATTATAAATGTGCTCTTGTATTTCTTTATTCTTAGCAAAAACTCTCTGAATCAATGTCGCCAAAGTCCCCATGTTAGAGATATATTTTCTGTAGTAAAAGAAATGAGGGACAATGCTGGTGGTTATATATAAAGGTAAATCACATGTTATTTACCAATTGATAATCAAAAGGATATTATTTACATTAGAATTTGTCCTATGTTGATGTTCTATCTACACAAAGAGAAAGATGTGACACATAGGGACAAAATTGCTCAAGAGAATTCTCCAAGATCATTTCACTAATTTCCTAATTTTGTCTGCTCTAGGCAGAAGAGTCTTGACTAGAGTGTCATGTAGGGTCCAAACCATTCAGGTTTAAATAGATAGAGATGTTTATACATAGTTGTAATACTAAATTAGTAGGCTTGTTTTTTTCTTTCTTTCTCTATTAACAGCTTTTCAAAGACTACCAAAAGAATAATTGGACTGATATTTATAAGAGAAACTATGTGAAGTGTAGTTCCTATACTTTTATATACAAAATATAAAGGATGTACATAAGATTCTCATTTCAGATACTAGTTTTCCTCTCACTTGGTATCTAGTGATAACTGGCAGAGCTAAGGAAATGGTTCTGTTCTAGTTGATAATATTTTCCTTACTTTCCAAATACTGTGACCTGCATTTTTCCCTTAGCTTATTGCTTCAGCACTCAAATTAGCCTGCTTTCGTTTTGTTTATACACTTGCTCAAATAATAGCATTTAGTAAGAGAGCTTTTATTGATTCATAAGAAATGCTTAATTCCCTCCAATATGCTATAGTCATGCCTGAGTCACCTGTATTTTCTCTCTAATTGGAGAACTCAGTGTCTGAATTTGTGTTTTCTTTGGCAATTCTACTTTTTAAGGATCAGCAATTTTCTGTACAGCAGACAGAGAATTTGAAACCTTTTGGATGTTGAGATAATGCTCTATTCAAGGCAATTGAGGCTTATTGTTTAAGTTTCCTTGTAGCTAGTATAGGGAGACTTATATAATCACACGTTAGAATCGCTTTCTCCAGAAAATTAAATGAGAAAATATGAAAGTGGACTCTTAGTTGTACAGGGGAAGAAATTCCTTTTCCCTCAGATTTGTTATCTTTATATCCTTGGCAAAATTATGGTAGATAGCTGACATCAGAGTCCACTAACAGCCATAAACTTCTTGTCTGTAGCTCTGGGTACTATAAGACACTGAGGAAAATAACCTAAATGTTTTGATGTTAAGAGATGAGCTTCTAGGGGAGCCTGGGTCTCTCAGTTGATTAAGCCTCTACCTTCGGCTCAGGTCCTGATCTCAGGGTCCCAGAATCCAGCCCACATCAGGCTCCCTGCTCAGCCTTCCACTATCCCCTGCTTGTGCTCTCTCTCTCAAATAAATAAATAAAATCTTTAAAAAAGTAAATAAAATAAAATAAAGAGATGAGCTTCTAGATTCTAAATTCCAGTTCTATCACTTTTCACCCTGTGTGAGCTTGGACAAATTATCTAAGATTTCCAAGTTCAGTCAAAATCCATTTCAACAGAAAGAAAACACATGTCAACAAATATGAAAGAAAAGTTATGTGGTTAAGAATATGTAGAGAATCAAACTAAGACATTTTTTAAAGGTGCTAGAATCATAGTTTTCTGATTTGATGAGAAGACTGGAGTTTCAGGTATAAAGAACTTGCTATGTGTTGAGGAGAATAGATTATAAATGAACCAATCATTTCATAAATTGCAAAATGATAAAAACGTCCAAAGAAAGGATAAAGCCTATATATAAAAAATAAACATCCCACAAAATTTTCAACTGCAACATGGGTTGCTCAAAAGTAATAAATCAAAGTCTTTATATTTAGGATATAAAAAACAAAACTGAAAAACTTTTAATTTTATATCCAGCTCTCTATTTCACATGTGAGTTCTTAAATGCTCAATACTAAATTTAAAATTGTAACTTATTACAAATATAAATTTAAGGTATTTCAAACATTTATTAACCAAAATTAATGAAGAAACCGGTAAGATGTAAAAATTGGTTCAAGGTGAGTCCAAAAAGCATGTATATATTCAATTACGAATCTGAAATAAATTTGTTTTATAAATGCAAAATTAGATTTCTTTTTGTATTGGAAGGTGATCAACTGTACTTCTAACAGACAAATTTGTTTGTATTTCAATGGAAAATAATAATTTGCATTGCTATTCATTTTCTACATTTTACAAAGTAGTAAAATAACAATGAGAAGCAAAGACTTCATGCATTAATATAATTCTTCTGGGTTGTAGTGATTCAATGAAAAGACACTTTTTAGTCTATGTCAGTCCTTCTCAAGGGTTTAAATTAAATGACATCATTAGACATGGAAATGATTCTGAATATTTGCTATCTGTGCACATTTTTTAAAATACAAAAATCATAATGGTGAAATACACAGAATTAAAGTAAACATTTTGTAGGTAAATCTGATCTATGGTTAACTTAAGATACTGTGTTGATGAGATACAGGGGAACATTACATACGTTGCCTACTGCTTAAAGTTCTTCCACTTTCATTTCTGGTAATAGCACCTCTGTTTGCCCGTAGGGAACATATACCTCAAATTTAGGCAGTGCTTTGATCATGGAATTAATACATTTAGGTATGAGTGTGTTAATTAGAGAAATGCAGTAAATACACATAGTAAATAAATATGTTAAGTAAACAGAAAAATATGGTGCACAGCAGCAGACGTAAAAAAGAAGATACCTTAGTTGATTGAATATGTCACAGAGGAAAGAAAACAAGCAAAAAATAGCCAGCAAAACATAAACAAGTCCAAATATAATAGAAACTAAAATATATATAATTAGGTGATATTCTTCCTTTAAAAAAGTGTTTAAATCAAGTAAATAATAATAATAACATATGCTGTTACAAGAAACACTTAAATTATAATGGCACAGAGTGTTTTAGAAAAGTGAGGGTAGATTATATAAATTATGATTCAGTGATTTAATAGGTTATTATACAGTCATAGAATATAATTTGTGGTAAATCCACCCTTCCAGGTGCACAGACTCAAAAAACTTGGAGGTATCACTGATACACATAGCCAAGTCAACAAAAAATACTATTAGCCGTACCTCAACATGCAGAGAGAACACAATCATTTATCAACATTCTCCCACTACTTTCCTGAACTAACTCACCATCATTTCTCATCTGAATTATTTCAATATCGTCCTAAATTGTTTCCATAATGGCTGATGGTGCTCTTTTTCAAAATAGAGTCAGCTTCTCATATTCCTCTATCCAAACTGAAAAAGTTCTTCATTTCAAACAGTTATAGCCTCAAAAGTCTTTTTGAATTTTGACTTTTCCTCTTGGACTGGAGACATATATTTGGATTTCAAGTTTTGGGGCATGAACAATTAAAATAATGAATTTCCCACCAATTAGACTTCATACAACACATTGAAGTTTCTCAGTAAATAATAACTGAATAAAGGAAAGAACAATGAGAGACTACATCTTCTGACATGTTTTTTCTCAAAACAGAGAGACCAGACATGCTAAAGGACACAAGCTATAGTAAATGCAAATAATTCTACCATTAAAATTGATGTAGTAGACATGCAGAGTAATAGTACTCCCCCAAATTAGAGAGCACATATTTTTTTCAAGCACATATGAAAACTTGGCAAAATATAATAGCATAATAATCTTTTTTTAAAGGTTTTATTTATTTATTTGAGAGAGAGACAGAGACAGAGAGAGCACAAGTAGGAGGAGGGGCAGAGGGACAAGCAGACTCCCCTTTGAGCAGAGAACCCGACACAGGACTAAATCCCAAGACCTGAGCTGAAGGCAGATGTTTAACTGACTGAGTCACCCAGGCACCCCAATAGCATAATAATCTTTAAAAGAAGTAGCAAATACATTCCAAATAATCAACATCAAATATGTCAAAAATGCAATAAATTTGATTTTTTTTTTTTTTTGAGGGACACAAGCAGGAAAGTTTATTAAAGTGAAAGTGTTACAGGATTCCTTCTCCTTTAGTACCTGTAGTTCCTGGTTATGCAGCTTCGAAGAATGAAGAGGTAGACCAGCGGTGGGCAGCAAAGTTTACTGAGCAATAATAAAGTTTATTTATTTTTTATTTTTTATTTTTATCATGTTTAGTTAGCCAGCATATAGTACATCATAAGTTTTTGATGTACTATTCAATGATTCATTAATTGAGTATAAACCCAGTGCTAATTACAATAAATTTGATTTTAAAATATGTCTTAGTCCCCTAATACTTGGAAAAAATAATATTGCCTTTATTTACAGACGACAAAAATTATTATGTTACTATGAAAAAATTACCAAATAATCTGAGTGATAAAGAAAATGTAAATATTGGGGCGCCTGGGTGGCTCAGTTGGTTAAGCGACAGCCTTTGGCTCAGGTCATGATCCTGGAGTCCCGGGATCGAGTCCCGCATCGGGCTCCCTGGTCAGGGGGAGTCTGCTTCTCCCTCTGACCCTCTTCCCTCTCATGCTCTCTGCCTCTCATTCTCTCTCTCTCAAATAAATAAAATCTTTAAAAAATGTAAGTATTAAAAATTATTAGATATACCCAAAATGCTTCCTAAAGATAATTATATAAATATATGATTTATATTATTTAAAATAACCAAGCAAAAATATAAAACTGGAACCACAGATTGGAAAACAAATAAAGTAAAATAAAATAAAATTCAGATTAGAATAGAAATTAATAAAAGTGATATTCTAAATGAAGATCTCATTCTTAGAAAAGATTGATGAAGTGGATGAATATCTGACAAAACTTATCACAAACAAAATTGAGGGGACACACGCACACACACATACACATATATAATTATTAAAAACAATAAAATGTGTATAATAAAAAATAAGACAGAAACTTTAATATCATCAAAGAACACTGAAAAAATTCATGGCAAAACATTTTTTAAGCTTAAATGAAACACATATTTTTTTTAAAAACAAACATAAACTGTCATAATTGGCTAAAGAAGAGGCATTAATGGCTATTATCAAAAAGACAAGGGATAAATGGTGGCAGGGGGATGAGGAAGAAAGGGAATCCTTGCATATTGTTGGTGGAAATATAGATATACCCAGTATAGAAAACAGTATGGAGAGTCCTCAAAAAATTAAAAATGTACCTACCATATGATCTAAAACTCCCAGTTTATGGTATATATCTGAAAGAAATAAAAATAACACCACTATCTTGAAGAAAGATCTGGACTCTTAAGTTAATTGCAGCATTATTCACAATAGCTAAGACATGGAAACAACTTGTATCCATCATCAGATGATGGGTAAAGAAACTGTGGAAACTGTATGTTATACACATACAGATGTATAGAGATATAAATATTCATATTTATATATGACTGGGTATATGTGGGAATATATATATATTTATATATATGATATCATGTATTTAGATATGTGGAATGTAAATAAATATCAAACGCATAAAAACAGAGACTAGAATGGTGGTTGCCAGGGGCTAAGGAGGAGGAAAATGGGGAGATATTGGTTAAAGGGTACAAACTTTCAGTTATAAGATGAATAAATTCTAGGGATCTAATGTATAGCATGGTGACTATGGTTAATAATACTGTATTATTTGCTTGCAAGTTGCTATGAGAATAGAGTTTTAATGGTCTCACTATGACAACAACAAAATGGTAATTGTGTGAGGTAAAGGTTATGCTGTGGTAAATATTTCACAATACATATATGCATCAATCATCACATTAAGCACTTTAAACTTACACAACGTTATATACCTTAACATAGTTGAAAAAAAGAGAAACATAGGTAAGTTTTGCAAGCAATATTCATTGAAAAAGAAAATTGAAAATGACAATTATAAATTTTGTAAATTTTAAAACCACATAAACAAAGCAATACTAATATTTACAGATGCACACATTTACCTTTAAAAATATACCTGAGAAAGAGCAGCTACACCACCAGAAGTGATGATATTTGGGCAGGGACAGAAAGGTATGAGACCACAGAGATGAAATGGGGCTTGGGACACCAACTGCATAATTAAAATATGAGTCTTTTAAAAAAAAGGTGAAATTAATCTTGCCACATGCTAATTTTAAAATACAGAGAGAGAAAACTCAAAATGGATGAAAGACCTAAGTGTGAGACAGGAATCCATCAAAATCCTAGAAGAGAATATAGGCAGCAATTTCTTCAACTTCAGCCACAGCAACTTCTTGCTAAACATGTCTCCAAGGGTAAGGGAAACAAAAACAAAAATAAACTATTGGGATTGGGATAAAAAGCTTCTGCACAGCAAAAGAAACACTCAACAAAACTAAAAGGCAACCTATGGAAAGGGAGAAGATATTTGCAAATGTCATATCAGATAAAGGGATAATATCTAAGATCTATAAAGAACTTAATCAAACTCAACACTCAAAGAACAAATAATCCAGTCAAGAAATGGGCAGAAGACATGAACAGACATTTCTCCAAAGAAGACATACAAATGGCCAACAGACGCATGAAAAAATGTTCCACATCACTTGGCATCAGGGTATACAAATCAAAATCACAATGAGATACCACCTCACCCGAGTCAGAATGGCTAAAATTAACAAGACAGGAAAAACAAATGTCGGCAAAGATGTGGAGAAAGGGGAACCCTCTTACACTGTTGGTGGGAATGCAAGCTGGTGCAGCCACTCTGGCAAACAGTATGGAGGTTCCTGAAGAAGTTAAAAATAGAGCTACCCTACAACCCAGCAATGGCATTACTAGGTATTTACTCAAAAGATACAAATGTAGTGATCCAAAGGGGCACCTGTACCCCAACGTTCATGGCAGCAATGTCCACAATAGCCAAATAGTAGAAAGAGCCGAGATGTCCATCAACAGATGAATGGATAAAGTTGTGGTATATATATGCAATGGAACATTACTCAACCAACAGAAAGGAAGAATATCATTTACATTGATGTGGATGGAATGACATGGAAGGTATTATGCTGAGTGAAATAAGCCAATCAGAGGAAGACAATTATCATATGGTTTCATTCATATGTGGGTATAAGAAATAGCCAGAGGTTCATAAGAGGAGGGAGGGAAAACAGAATGGGAAGTCATCAGAGAAGGAGAACCATGAAAGACTCTTAACTATAGGAAACAAACTGAGGGTTGTGGAAGGGGAGGTGGGTGGAGGATGGGGCAACTGGATGATGGGCATTAAGGAGGGCAAGGCACATGATGTGATGAGCACTGGGTGTTATACGGAACTGATAAATTTTTGGACACTCCATCTGAAACTAATGATGTACTGTGCAATTTAAATAAAAAATAAAAAATAGAGATGCTGAGTGTATGTGTATGTTGTTTTATACTTTAGTTTTCTGTTGGGTTAGAATATTTCACATTTAAAAATAAAACATTTAAATGAAACAGTTAAAATTTTGATAAGTAATATGTAACAAGAAGTGGGTTTTAATGCTTATTGCTGCATTTCCTTCTGAGATCTTATGGAAAGCCATTTAGTTGCTCTCCTATTTCCTCACTTGGGAATGGGATCATACCAGTCAAGACTGCAAAAAAAAAAAGTTACAGGTAGTTGAAAAATCACATTTTATAATGTATGTAGAAGCTTTTGTAACCTGTATATTTATCACAGTCCAGATGTTTTTATGATTATTTGGTTGTTATGAATACAATGATTTCAAGCAGTATTTCATTATATTCTTTTGACCCATTGCCAGGTTGTGTAGAGTTTCGATTCCACAACAGGTGGAATCTGCAAAATCTGGCCTTCCATATACATATTTTTTTTATTTTATCAAACATATATACCATACACTGTGAATATGTATTTTTTTTCATGTTATGTATCTTAAGCATGGGGGTGGAGGTGCAGTTTTGAAATTCACCTTCTTACATCACTCTCAGTTGCTGAATGCACACAGTATTTCAAAAGATGTATTTGGTTGATGCAAATTTGTGAAGTGAGTTTAGACTGACAGGTGCACGACATAGGTCAAAATGTTAAGAGATGGAGAGGAATGGCTTAAGAAAGTACAGGGATATCCTTGATATGGGAATACAGCAAAAACAAGCTATTTCTGATTAGTAAGAGAAGATCTCATGGAGAAATTAATCCTCTGTGGTAAGTATTTAAGGGCAGAGTGAACAAGAAGTGCAATTACAGAGTGCATTGTCTGACTTTTACAAACAAGAGGCAAGAAGTCCCTGAGCTGAGTCGCACTGAATGGAAGGACACTGGTCAAATGGCTTCTCTACTTGGCTTTCTAAATAGTTTATGACAATTGACTTTTTGTGCTTTGTAATTGGGCCTGATGGCTCTGTAATTACTTTGTCTCAAAAAACACTAAAATTGTGAATAGGTTTTATTTTTTCATTTGTGTTTTTCTTGCCAGTTCCTCCTTTGGGACATGTAGCTGAAGCAACTTCATGACAATGTGTTTGTGGGAGAAGACTGTGTCCAGTGATTGTTTATCTTTCTTATTTGTGTTTTACTCAGCTTTGCTGCATAGGCATTATACTCCATATTCCAATTCCCCAGGAAGACAGTAATGTCTTTACTGAATTTACCTTTTGTTACCTAGCTATTGGAGATTAATTTTGAGGGAATCTGATGTCAACTCTGCCTGGGAAGAAAGGGGTTTGACTAAAACGCAGAGAGTCTTTAGAGACAAGAAAGGGCCTGGCTTTCAGTTGTTTGAAGCTTGTTACATCAGCATGATTTATGTTACTGCCCATGCTACACAATTTGTTCTGTGTATATGTTTTTATGTCTCTGTGCAAACTAACTTCTAATGATGTTGTGCATTCCTATCCTATCTTTTCTGTATTCTTCAATAGGATACTACCTCATATCACAGTTCTGCCTGTGAGCCGATGACTTAATGCTCACAGACAGGGTCAGCTCTATCCTAGGCTTCAGGGCATGCATTTAGGATTTTGAAATTAAAAAATAAATATTTGAAGTATAAGAGATTTATCAATATTTAGGAGTTAATAATTAAGTTCCAATGTCTTATATTTACTGATAACAATTAGATGAAAATTATCATCAAAAATATGAAAGCAGAGAAAGATTTGTATGAAAATAATAATACTCCAATCTCCCATGATAAATTATGAAGTTGATCCTGAGTTATTAGCAAACCTGCTTTCCAACAGGAAAAATAGCGGTACTGTCACTATTAGCAACATTCATATTGTAATTATTGCAAAAATTTGAGGCATCTCAATTAGGAAGATACCCTTAAGCAAGTTTACTTATAGGCAACATAAATGAAAAAAAAAAAAAGAATAAACTTAATTGCTTGAACTTCTTTCTTAAGGGACTTGAAATATAAATTCTAAAAGGGAAAACACAATAAGTATTAATTAAATATTCTGCTATGGTTTATTGTGGTAGAAATATGAATATAAGCTCAATTATGACATATAGACAATTACATTGAACTAAGCCTCATGAATAATTTTGTAGCTGAAAAGAAGCTGCAGGTCCTTTAATTCACCTGTGTCAGTCTCAAGATGGAGAAATAAGTCCATAGTGTCAAACAAGTCAAAAATAATAAATATATGTTGGGTAAAATCTGGATAAATATATGAGCATCCTATTATTTGATGTTTATCCAGTAGACTTTCAATCACTCCCATTTCAGGGAATTCAAAGCTCCCCTCTGTCCATGCTCTTCTTCAGAATCTGTCCACTCCAATGACTTCAAAAGACATCTCTTTGTCTCTTACAACCAAATCAATATTTTTAGCCCTGACATCACATTCAACTCCAGATCAATATTTTCTACTATTTCTGCAATGTCTTCAGCTATTTGCTTTTTCCTCATCTCAAACTCATGGCATTTAGAATTGAAGTTTTCAAAACTATACATTCACCTTTTATGAAACTTGGTACACCATTATAAATGAATAAACACTTCCAAGTTGTGTGTTTGTTTGTGTGTTTGATTTATTTAAAGCAGAAAACTTGCCAGACATTAAACTCTGGAATTGGTTTCTGCAGAAGTAAAATTTCTTTAGGGCAGAACTACTAGCAATATTTTGGGGAAATGTAAGGACTTGCTCCATTTTTAGAATTGTACCTATGCTTTTTTATAAAAAAAAAAAAGATTTAGAAAGTGAAGTCAAAAGCAGCAGTTATTTCAATATTTTTTTAAAGTAGGAGACTGACCCTTTATAATCCCTAAGGCTAACTGTTCCAATCCTCAAGAACCTTCTCATTCCTTAGAGCGGGAATACATGTCAATTCCTCTTTGGGACTTAGAAGCACTTCATACTTTGCTATGTTACAATAGATCTGTCCTCACCACTCAATTAACACACTTAGGTACTGTCTTTTTACCCAGCTCTATTGGATTCTCCTCATGGAAAAGGACTTTGAATTCTCACTTACACAGTGAATTACTTTAAAAATTATTATTCAAGTACTGTTTTGGTTGTGATACAATTTCTGAACTGGGAAAAGAGTTTTAAATGGTAACGTGAGTTTGGCCTGCATCACTTTCACTTTCTCTACTCCCCATTCCTTAAACTGTCTGCTCAAGTTCTACACTGTAGTCAGAGGTCTGTTCTTTCATTAATTCAATAATGGATTTTCAAGGCCCATTTTAAGGCAAATTGCTGTGACAGACACCATATGGTAAAGAAGATGAATAGGGTACAGTCCCTTCCCTTGAGGAATTTACAGTCTAACATGGAGGTCAGCCAACTAAAGCCTGTGGGTCAAATTCAGTCCTCCACCTATTTTTGTATATTAGATTTTTTACTGATGCCTGGGTGGCTCAGTCGGTTAAGCGGCTGCCTTAGGCTCAGGTCATGATCCTGGAGTCCCGGGATCGAGTCCCACATCGGGGTCCCTGCTCCGCGGGGAGCCTGCTTCTCCCTCTGCCTGATGCTCTCCTGCTTGTGCCCTCTCTCTTACAAATAAATAAATAAAATCTTTAAAAAATAAGATTTTTATTGAAATACAGCCATGGTGCTTAAGTTACAAATTGTGGCTGCTTATGCATACCACAATGAGATTTGAATAGTGTAACAAAGTTTGAATGGCCTGAAAACCCTAGTATGTTTATTACTTGGCCCTTGGCAGAAAATGTTTACCAATTGCTGGTTAAGTAGATACTATAGACTGAAATAGAAGAACAAGCAAAACGTTAAAACTGGGCTTGAAAATGTGATGGAAGGTATACTTTAATTAAAACTGTAAGAGTAAAGGAAAATTCTGTGAGCAACAATTTATGTGGACTCCAAGAAACAAGTAAGCATTTAAAAAAAAATATGAAGTGAAGAGTGAGCACTGGTTGCTAACAGTTTTGAAGTGCTACCAAAGATAAGTACATACCTCCATAAAATGCACACCTAATTATGGAACAGTGGTGGAGGGAGATTTCCAGGCAATTATAAAAGGGGTTTCATGGTATTAAAGTTGCCAGTTCTAGATGTTGTTAATGTGATTATATAAATATCTTTTTTTTCCTTTTTTTATTAACATATAATGTATTATTTGTTTCAAGGGTACAGGTCTGTGATTCATCAGTCTTACACAACTCACAGCTCTCACCATAGCACATACCCTCCCCAATGTCCATCACCCCACTGATATCTGATATCCCATCCCTCCCACCCCCCACCACTCCAGCAACCCTCAGTTTGTTTCCTGAGATTAAGAGTCTCTTATAGTTTGTTGCGCTCTCTGGTTTCATCTTGTTTCATTTTTCTCTCCCTTCCCCTATGATCCTCTGTCTTGTTTCTCAAATTCCTCATATCAGTGAGATCATATGATACTTGTCTTTTTTGATTGACTTATTCTGCTTAGCACAATACCCTCTAGTTCCATCCACGTTGTTGCAAATGGCAAGATTTCAATTTTTTGATGGCTACATAATATTCCATTGTTATATAAATACCTTCTTATAGCCACATCAAATATATGCTGGATCTTATTTGTTATTACAGATCAGGTCAACCATTAAAATCAACATCCACATTTTTATTTACAAAAATATGAGTTTATACTAACAAAACTCTATGAAACATATATACTTTGGACTTCCTAAATATGAACTTAATAAATTTTTTTAAAGATTTTATTTATTTATTTGACAGAGAGAGACAGTGAGAGCAGGAACACAAGCAGGGGAAGTGGGAGAGGGAGAAACAGGCTTCCCACTGAGCAGGGAGCCCGATGTGGGACTCAATCCCAGGACCCTGGGATCATGACCTGAGCCGAAGGCAGACGCTTAACGACTGAGCCACCCAGGCGCCCCTTGAACTTAATAAATTTAAATAAAGTATTTAAATAAATTTGTATGAAATATCATAGCACAATTATGGAGGGAGAAAAAACATAATTGGTGAGATGTTTTGGGTGTGTAAATATTTATGGGTAATAATGATAGTAAATATTCATATAAGTTCAAGGGTTCAAACATATTTGCTGGAATCATATACTGAAATTAGTATTCTCACTTTTGTTTATTTACCCATTGTCATTAATCTTTTACTTAGCATAACTCCTTCATTTTATAATCTTACATGATATCCTTCAGATTAACATTAAATATTTTAAATAAAATTGTCTCCTAACTTGGTCTCTGATTTTCACATTATTTTTAATCTTGTGTTCATTTATTTCCTAATAATTAAGGCAGAAATTATATGAATTATGTTTTATTTATGGATTGTGCACTAATCAACAATTCCATAACATTATGTTAAGCAATAGTTTAAAAGCAAGAATAGACTACTTGTAGTACTAAGAACAAACTGTCTTGGTAATATAATTGAAAATTTAATAGAGAGTGTAAAAATCTCACCATAAAAATGTTATAATATATTTTGAAAATGAAAGATATTTATTAAAGAAAGTATAATTTTCATGTAAAAGTATCCTAGAATGTTAAAATATTTATATGATCTTGAGAGAAGGTTAAGACATGTAAATCTCATATATAAATCATAGTTCTCACACATTCAGGATAACCTTAGAATATTTAGGGGTTTTTTGCTCCAATCCAAGCGAGTAATATGAAAACAAACCTCTGATAGGAATTAAGCTATTATCCCGGCATTGAGCTCATTTAGGTTCATTGGGGACAACAAATAATGCTATCTAATTAATTAGAATGACAAGAAACTGCATGACACATTTCTTATGGCTGGCTGGTTTAACATTCTAAAACCCTCCTGTTGATTAGGACTTGCATGTTTTAAATAGAAAAGGATGTTAGACATCCCATCTGTTGTGAAGCAGAGCTTCAGGAAAAAAAAATAAAAAAGGTACACTCAAGTCTTGATAAGTTCAAGTCAGTAGAACAAGACAAATGTAACATGTTATCTGATACACAACATAGCAGGCTAATTGTTTCCAAAATTATTTTGTTTTCCATCAGGCTATAATTAAGGAAAATAACTGTTTGAAATCTTGGCAGTTTAACCCTATTTGTCATACTGCAGAACACCTAGCTCAAGTTCAGAATTTTTCTTCCTTGTGTGTATGTGTGTATAATAGGCACAGTGGAAGAAGCACTATTGTTTTACCCTCAGCACATTATGCTATAATATAGACAATTACTCAGACCTTCATTCCCAATTATACATATATTCTACAAGAAATTTGTTAGAAAGCATACACTTAAAAATACACAATGCTATTTCATGGCTGAAAACACTAATGGAAAAATCATGTACTTTTTTATATTTCACATATATTTGACAAGTATATTAATGGAAACTGAATGAATATATTTAAGTCCATCTAAATTAGGCTGAAACTAGATTTACCATACATTTATATGATATCACATGCAGTCTTGTATAAAATATGAATGTGTAATTATGCTAGTTAGTAAATGCTTGGCCTAAAGCAGAATTGAACCAAATTCCACAATTATTTACCAAAACAGAATTAGCTGGTGCTCTGGGAGGACCATCTATAATGTCTGTAAAACTCTCAAACCCATAAAATTACTTTAAATATAACTATAAGCAAACTAAAGTGAAATAAAAAAAAACTTTAAAAAAATTAATTCTACTGGAAATACCTTTCTTTAGTTTGAAAATGGAAAGCACAAGCTATTAAACAATAGATTGTTTAATCCATGACTAATTTCTAAGTAATATGCAAATCAGGAACTAGGACCACTAGATGGATCAAGGACAGAAGCTGAGAAGAAATTTATCTTGGTATATAATGAAAGAGGAATAATGGCAAGTAATTGCCACTAGCAAAATTTCAGCTCATCAAGGCAAATCTGCCCAATGCTATACTTATTTAAAGATAAGTAGAGATGAAAATGAGATATCATCAACCAGGAAATGGAACTAGATTAGAAGGCCAAGATGTAAGTCATAGGTGTTCAAAAAAGGAAATCTTATTTTGAAAGCATAAAGATAAGAGGCAGCAAAAAAAATCGACAAGGGTGATCTAGAAAATAAATTAAGGTGTTAGTGGAGGAAAACGAGGATTTAGATAGATGATAGATAAAGATATAGTCATAAACACACATATATATAACATATAGGAAGTGTATATGTGTGTGTGTGTGTGTGTGTGTGTATATATATATATATATATTCATAGTCAAAACACAAAATAATTACTTCATGCACACCCACCAGCGATGTGCGGATTCTTTATAAAGAAAGAACCAAAAAAGATACTGACACTTTGGTGAGGTTAATTGTCTCCAATTTGAATCTGTATTTTTCTAGCTCCAATCTCTCTTCCCACCATTTTTTCTATCTGGTAATTTCTTCCTGCTAAACCTTTCTCAGATTTGTCTATGTTTCTCTTGTTATTGTTTGTTTGGAATTCCACCAAGGAAACATCACTTACTTCCATTTTACTGATCTCTTCAGATACATTCACACTTCCCCAGAAGTGGTTCTTTATTCTACACAAAAATGAGATCTTCAAGTGTTCTTTTTTTTTTCTTTTTGAGATACAGTACAAAGTTATTAAACTAATCTATCTGGCCCTGTCTATACTTCTTTGATATCATATACATCATATATCATACACATTGAAGAATAAAACAGTAACAAAGATGGTTCAAGTTCCAGCTCTGTCCTGGAACATAATCCTAAGCAAGTTTCTCAACTCTCTAAGCCTTGGTTCAATTATCTCTAAAATGGGAAATTATAATCACTTGGCTTGAGAGATAACTGGGAGGATGAGAAATTATAAATGTAAAGTGCTAGCTTTGTAATCAAAGTAGTCTATCTCTATTCAGCACTTTCCAAAAGAAGCTAAGTTTGGGGAGTTTTAATGACTTGATCAAAGTCACAAACCTAAGAGATGAAGAGATGAGAATATTACTCACACACACATTTTTTATTTTCCCTAGCATGCCCTGAACCCCACCACCAACAATACAGCTTCTAGAGATGGGGAAGAGATGAGTACATAGTTATTCAGTAAGTGATAGCTGCTGGTAATCGATTACTCTTTCTAACTTCCTTTCCTTGCATATTCTTCCTCTTTTTATAGTCACTATCTAACTCCATAGAACAAGTTTTCAACATGAACCTTCTGACTCCAAAGGCATCTTTGCTCACCCTTATAATGGAATTTGAAGTGGCTGTTGCAATCTTACAAAGAAAGGAAATGTGTCTTCCTAGAAGTCAGTAACCTAGTGACTTTTGATCACAGAGCTCAGTAAATTGCTTCTTGTTGCTCATATCAGAAATGGATAAGACTTGAGAAAAGATTTGCATTAATGAGAATATAGGTTAACCAAATCAGTACCCCACTAACTGTTTACATAGCCAATCTCTAGCACATACACTCACACTGCATTGCATCCACAAAACTTATTTTCTGGAATGCAAGCTAGACATAACTTAATCAAATGTTAACTTCTACATCTTTGGCATTATAGGAGGTGTGTGTGTGTGTGTGTGTGTGTGTGTGTGTGTGTGTGTGTGAATAATCTACAGATAAAATCTAAGAGGTGACCTTAAATCAATAAGAAAGTGATTGATATGTCACAGCGGCTAAAGTTTTTCCCAAGTGTTTCAGATCTGAAGATTGTAGGAACTCTATTTTGATTTTTTGGGTTTCACATAAATTCTATTTTGGATCCAAATATTTCACAGGATGCTATTTTGGTTTAAAAAAGAAAAGAGCTTTACTTAGCTATTTAAAAAGACATTAATTGAACAAAGTAGGTGGACATAAATCCAACCATGGTATCATGCATGGCACAGATCAAGACACTGTGTATGCAAAATACAGGGTCTACACTTAGAATATGGATACAGATCTATTTCTAATATGTCTAGGATGAAAGGGCATTGTAAAACACTTGCCTAAAAAAATCTTTTCTTTCTTTCTTTTTCTTTTTTGCTACTTACATTATACTAAACTCTTAAATGATATGCTTAAATTTAAAACAATAGCTCATTTCATTAATCAACTCCACCAAGAAAATATAATGTACATTCAAGTCAGATGTCCCCTATTTTAAAGAGCTAAATCTCCAATTCTATGGAATGTCATAGGCAAGGAATAATAATTCCTAAATAACTAGTTTGGTTGCATTAAAATTCTACCATTGCCGTAGCCTGTACAAAGGTTACACCTAGAAATTACCCAGCAACTGAGAACAAAGGTTTTGAATCATCCTGCTTAAACTACTCCGACTTCATTCTGGGTTATTCTCAATCTCCATCCCTAGAATCTGTATCAATCTTCTGCCCTTCTCTTTCTTGTTTTGCACTGGAGGTGGAGATGATTATTGGCTGTCCCTTGTAGACTACATCATTCAGTTTCCCCAGCCAGTTGGATTCTGTTTGGTTGAGACCATTGGATAGGAGAAGAGAAAAAGTTTCTTAACCCATTCTCAACTGACTATATTTTTGGCCATAGGTGCATTCCTTTAGCATACTACCAGGTGACCTCTCCTTCATGTCTCAATATCACCAATTTCTGATAACACTACTTTATTCCCTTAGTACTTCAAAATCAGTTGAAGTAATGCTTCCCTAATCTTGAGAGTCTTGGGGATCTTCACCATCCCTTCTTTGTTCTTCGATCTTTGCCCCTGTCCTTATTTGTAGTTCCTAACATTTGAACTATCTGGGGTGAATTCTGTTTCCTCCTGGAATGCTGACAGATAACACTCTGTATATCCAATTGATGAGAACCATCTCTAATCTACTTTTTGCTGTAATTATGCCATATCCTACACTGCACTTCACATCATTTTCCTAGGTAATATATTGTTCAACATAGTCTAGAGGACAGGCACTATCCTTGTGGACAATCACTCTTCACAAATACAAACTAAGGTCTCATAAACATATATCACCATTTCCTTCCAAGTAAAATTCTTGTCTTTAAAATGCCATGTGTAACTCATGTTTTTTCTGCTTACCTTTTCCCCAAAATAGTAATGTAAAATTGTAACCTCCCTGCCATAACTTATTCTGTAATTTCCAGAAGTTATCTGTGTCATATATATGCTTATGAACAACTTCTCTTCATGTCCAATGATATTCTCTTATCTACCCTACTCACCTACAATACTGAAGGCTTGAAGGCCTAAACAGCCTAATGTGCAGGTTAGATCTGTTCTGCCTGCTTTGTCATGACATTGTGGTTAGCAGCATCAATGTGCTAAAACTCTCAACAGGACAAACACATGCACTGGAGTCTTCTATTGACCAAAACCATGTCTCACTGAAGATACTGACATTGTCAGTCTGACTCTTCACTTTGCATGCACTTTCTTACCTAACCATAAAGGCAATATTACTCAGATCCCCAATTTCTCACTGAAGTCTTAGTAAATATAATTCCTTCAGATTGCCCATCTCATTTACCTGGAGTTTCATTAAGAATCACAGAACTCAGGCCAAGTGCCAAATATATCAGACATACACTACTGCTGGTTAAAAAAACAAAACAAAACAAAACAAAACAAAACAAAAACTGCTTTTTTTTTCAGTTCCTTATGTGAGACCCTTCTAAAGTTCAAGTAATTTCTTTAAGGTAGAAACTATTTTGCATTAGTCTTTGTATTGCCAACACCTCCTGCAGTGACTAGAACCAAAAAACAAATCGATAAATATTTATTAAATAAATAATGGAAGGATTGATTTCTTTGGCTGCCATTTTCTCCTCACTGGCTTTTATCCTACTTGACATACTTTATTCTCTAACATTTGAGAGGTAACATCAAGTTTCTTCTCCCTTTGCTCTCATGACCTATGTCACTTAGTTCTTACTCTACTTCTTAGGCCACTTTTTAAAAATTTTATTTACTTCTTTCCCTTCTAATAAGGAAACATATTATCATTTCCACATGACAGAAGAGATACATGAATCAAAAAAGTTAACAGAATTGTTCAAATGTAAATATTATATTGTAAAGTAACAATAATGACTCACTTTTTTACACTTTTAATTTTTTTATTTTTATTTTTATTTTTTAAAGATTTAATCTATTTGACAGAGAGAGTGTGCATGAGCGGGGGAAGGGACAGAGAGAGAAGCAGACCTCCCACTGAGCAGGTGTCTCCAACAAGGGGCTCTATCTCCAGGACCCTGGGATCATGACCTGAGCTGAAGGCAGATGCTTAACCGACTGAGCCACCCAGAAACCCCATTTTTACAGATTGAATCCTTTTTTAGTACCTAACTAGCACCATTTTAGTCACTTAGAAAAGTAGTATAATATTTATTGAATAAATAAATGAATGTCTGAATGAATGCGTAATGGGATCTCTGCATTGAGGGAACATTAGAGGTTGTATAATCTAATCTCTAAAAAGTTAAAATCCTAAATTTACCATGTATCTGTAGGAGCTTCTAGATTAAACATTAAAGGTGTCTATGACTGTAATTGTCCAAGTACAGAAAATTTAAGAAGTTTATCCATTAGTAGTCTATCTAAATGAGGTTTAGTTAACTCCTGAGATGTTTCTAATACCTTTCCCTCAGAAAAGAGGTCTGTTTCTCTAATTTGACGTAAGGAGGTTCTTAGTACATCAATGTGTTTTTCCCCTAGGTTTAGTCTCTCTGGCTAGTCTTTCATGGACTCAACTTTGGATATAGGTATCAATAAGGCACCTTTACCCAGTTTTGTAGCTATCAGAGATCCCAGCAATACACTTGGCCAAAGAGGGACATGACTGTCGATGAAAAACAAGAAAGTCATATGGTAAGTTTTCTCATAAGACAAAGTGAATCCTTGAAGCCTTCTTTTTTTTAAAAATAGAATTTATTTATTTATTTATTTGAGAGAGAGAGAATGAGAGACAGAGAGCACGAGAGGGAAGAGGGTCAGAGGGAGAAGCAGACTCCCCGCTGAGCAGGGAGCCCGATGCAGGACTCGATCCCGGGACTCCAGGATCATGACCTGAGCCAAAGGCAGTCGCTTAACCAACTGAGCCACCCAGGCGCCCATCCTTGAAGGCCTCTAAGATAATCGGGAGAAAAGTAATTTGTGGAACAAAGATTTGGAAGTTTCTTATTAGGAAGTGAAGATAATATTCAGAAAAATGTGGGTAATTATTTTGGTAATTATTCCATTTTTTCAGTGTCTAAAGAATAATGGTAATAAAAACATTACACATTTTCAAGCCACAAAATTAAATACTACTACAATATTCCTAGATTTGCTTTGAGAGATGTAAGCATCTCAAATTCCAGATTTGAGTCTTTTGTTTGTACATTTATTCATTCATCATTTAATAAGCATTTTCTGAATATAAACAATGGGTCAAGCACGGTGCAAGATTTTTCAATACGGAATTGAATAAAACATAATACTTATTGTCATGTAACTCATAGTCTAGTGGATGATACAGATATATAAACATAATTATATTGAGATAAGTTTTCAAGGAGTATTATAAAAATTGTGACAACACAAAAGAGGGAGCAATAAATTTGCTATCGCATGAGAAATTTACAAGTATGTTCACAACTGTTTCTCACAGCCTACTTTTTCTCTCAATGTTCAGTTCACAAATCCCTTTTAAAGATAATGCATCTCAATAAAAGAGCATTCATTTCAACATCTGGGACTGCGTTAATTAAAATTCAATTTAGCTGGGCCCCTGGGTGGCTCAGTTGGTTAGGTGACTGCTTTCGGCTCAGGTCATGATCCTGGAGTCCCGGGATCGAGTCCCACATTGGGCTCCCTGCTCAGCAGTGAGTCTGCTCCCTCTGACCCTCCCTTCTCTCATGCTCTCTCTATCTCATTCTCTCTCTCAAATAAATAAATAAAATCTTTAAAAAAATTCAATTTAGCAAATACAAACTGAATGCTTATTCTGAGGAATTACTAGTTATTACTTATACAACAATCCACCTATAGAGGTCACTAGGAATTTGCACTGTATCTGGTGAGATAGACGGCTAGCCATAAACTTAAAAATGAGAATAATTTTCATGTAAAGATTATTCTAATAGCTTGCAAAAAGAAAACAGGAGTTAGACAGGTTTAACTCAAACTAGGGAACCTGTAAAAAAAAAAAGTCATGTAATAGTAAAAACTTAGAATAACCTAAAAAGACAGATTACACTTTGACAAATACCTTAAAGGAGTACTTTCTAGGTGAAGGGATTTGTGCAAGCAAATAAGGAACAAAAAGTGCAGAGATTGAGCAGTTTCACATAACTAAAGAAGAGTTTGCATAGTGCAAGAGGGTTTAACACAACCTAAGTGTTGCTCAACAGATAAATGGATAAAGAAAAAAGAAAACATGATATATATATATCATATATATATATATATATATATATCCACACAGACACCCCTGCCCCCCCATCTCCCATGTCCCACGTGCCACATTAGCATGTGGATTATTTTGAACTGAAGGCACATGAGACCCTGCAGGCTTAAGAGAAACTTTGTCCTCCCTTAACCACACAGAAGAATCTAAACTGGAGCTCTTTCCCAGAATAAGTGTTATTAACATAAATTTTATTTGAATGACCCATATTACCAAACACCCACTCTTTTTATAGCCCAATAAACTGCATTCCTTTCCTCTGAAGTCCCAAACTCCTACCCTTTTCTCCTTAATTCATAACATATATTCTTCCTTTTGCCTCTTTGTATTTTCCATGTCCATATGGATTCCCTGTACATATGCCTATGAAATTTGATTTTCACCTGTTAATCTCTCTCATGTCAATTTGTTTCTTAGTCCAACTAGAAAGACCTTTGAGGGGACAGGAATTCTTGTTTCCCAACAATGTATACACTCAGTATACAATATAGAATGGAATATTTTTTAGCCATGAGAAAGAAGGAAGTCCTGCCATTTGAGATACTATGGATGGACCTCAAAGGCATAATGCTAAGTGAGGTAAGTCACTTATATGTGAAATCTAAAAAAGCTGAACTTACAGAAACAGAGAGTACAATGGTGGTTCCTAGGGGCTGGGGGTGAGAGGAATTGGAGAGACATTGGTCAAAGGATACAAACTTTCAGTTAGAAGACAAATAAGTTCTAGAAAATAATAAGGCACAGCACTGTGATTATAGCCAACAATACTGTATTATATAATTCAAAGTTGCCAAGAGACTAGATCTTAAATATTCTCACTATAAAATAAAATGATAATTATGTGACATGATGAAGGTGTTAGCTAATGCTATGGTGGTAATCATATTGCAATATATAAATCTATTTAAGCAACACATTGTTCACCCTAAATTTACACAATGTTATATGTCAGTTATATTTCAATAAAAAAAAGAAAAAATCTTGAAAAACTAAGTGGGCTTGGATTACAAAAACTTTGGGGAATTTGCATTTTGTTTAGTGTCATTTAGGTCATTAAAGGTTTTAATAAAATAAGTGCAATTTTTTTTTATTATTTAGAATGTCTTGAGAGACAATGTATAGGATAGCTCAGAGAAGGAGAAAAGGTAGAGAATATTGTTTAAAAATGCAAAAGTCAAAAACTAAACAAATGTAAAACTTTGGGAAACAGCTAATGAAACGAATTAGAGCAGGGAAATAACCCACAAATTGTATAAGAGCACCCAAAAAGTACAAATATAAACAGAACCAACGAATGCATAACAATTTCAATACATCCAAAATTATGCATCGACTTTTCTATTAAAGCTATCATCACCAGCAATGCCAACTAATAGTCTTAGACCAATTAAAAAGCATGTGCTCTGCATTGTACTTACATTTTTGAACATAATTAAATTAATCCCATTGAATCAGACATGCCAAACTGTTGGACAACAAAGTGGAGGAGGATGTGTCATTCTATTTTCACTATGTTTTTTTTTTTTTTTAAGAGGCAACATAAAGAAAATTTGGGTTGGGGCGCCTGGGTGGCTCAGTCGTTAAGCAGCTGCCTTCGGCTCCGGTCATGATCCCAGGGTCCTGGGATCGAGCCCCGCATCGGGCTCTGGGCTCCGCGGGAAGCCTGCTTCTCCCTTTCCCACTCCCTCTGCTTGTGTTCCCTCTCTCGCTGTGTCTCTCTCTGTCAAATAAATAAATAAAAAATTAAAAAAAAAAAGAAAAAGGAAAAATTTGGTGGGTTCATGTAAAAAGAAATCTGGAGTCCTGTCTTTCAAAAAATATGAAAATAACACAAGATGATTTGAAAGTGTTTGGCTTATGTCTTTCTGCGCATCAACAACTAGTTGTTGCCATTAAACAATACGGTGCGCTAAACTTTTTACCACCACCTATGGAATTGCAGACACCACTACAGGGTAAATTATCATTTATCATCAGGCTTGCTATTATTACATTCATAGGAAGGAAATACTTCTCTGTAATCCTACCTTTATCAGTTGTGCAAAAACTAAGCATAAACCAAGGGGGATATGATCTCAAGAAAGTTGGTACAAAATCAATTTCAGAACTTAAGACAGTTCCTGGCATAAAGTAGGCTTTCAATAAATATGTATTCAACGTATGAATACATTTCTACTACCTATCTACTTCTAATTACCTGCCTCTGCCACAGTAGGGATTTGAATGTTAAATCACTGCCATGGATGCCATGGATGTTCTGTATAGGTTCTTTGTTACTCAGTTTATTTATCACCAATAGCAAAGAAACAACCTCACAGATTCAATGTGACAGCAATGGAATTCAAGAATTCCAAAAATACAATGATTGTTTTCTGCCTTTCATATTCAATAATGCTAATGATTCTTTTTGCACTAGTCCCAAACAATTTACACCAATAAAGTAATTAATGACCCAATGTTGCCAATTACCATAGTAAACATTTACTTTAAAATAATTGCAAAATGTGAAAAATAAAGAGGTATCTTGAGAATATATGATCATTTATATACTTGTAAGAAAGATACTGTCAAAAATAACATCAAATACTACATCTGAAACAGTTTAATGGAAACAAGAAAAATGTGCCCATAGTGTCCCATTCTTCAGGTTGATCAATTTCTCTTCCTTTTCCCCTCCTTGTTTCTAATGAAAATGTGTTGACTTTTAAACTATGATTTGTTTATTGTTTCATTTTCTTTTTCTCTGCTTGGGTCTGCTGCTAGAGGAGAAAGAAACTTCTGCCAAGATATAATCCTCTCGGTTATTTTATTATTCATATGCAGAAACCTTGATTTTAGTCCTTCATGAAACTAGAGACTGTTTATAGAAATGCCATCAACACTTTGATATGGAAATGGGATAGAACAGTGTTAGAAACTGGGAACAAAGAGAGAGAATTACAATCAGTGTACCAGTATAAAGAATAGTGTATTGTTGATGAGAGACTGAATATACAAATGGACCATGGCCAGACCACATAGAAAAATAGAACTTGGGCCCACAACCTACAGCAATCAGCAGAGGAAACCAACTTTTTATCTATAATAAACAACCCAGGAGGCCAGCTTGATGTAAATCAGATTTGCAAGAAGACAGATTGCTATCTCTACTGATAATCCAGGAAGTTAAACAATAACTCTGTAACAATTGGTCCAAAACGGCCAGGGTTAGATTAATAACTGAGAGCTTCCCTGATTTTTGTCCCCACTTCCAACTTAGGACCAACCTGAGAAGCCAAATTTGTTCTCCTAACCAATTATGTAAAATGCTCTGCTTCTAGTTAGCTTACCTACAGTTTCCCCATGCCAAGCCTCCATTAAGGGCATACCTGAAAGTTCCTTTCTTTCCATTATAAAGCTTCCTCACTCCTCTGCCTTCCTTTGAGTCTCGCCAAATGCAAGGAATGGTGGCTCACCCCCTTGCTATAGCAAATTCGGAATAAATAGTCTTCACTTTTCTTATTTGGTTGGCCTTTATTTTTTCCCCATTAAGGCATTAAGGAAGATGCCTAATTCAATGATCAACAGACACAGAGAAGCAAGAAGAACATTTTAACTGATATAATGTATAGGTCAGAACACCTATCTTTTGATCTCATACAATCAATTTTATTTTATTTTATTTTATTTTTTTAAGATTTTATTTATTTATTTGAGAGAGCGAGAATGAGAGAGAGAGAGAGAGAGAGAGAGAGCACATGAGAGGGGGGAGGGTCAGAGGGAGAAGCAGACTCCCTGCTGAGCAGGGAGCCCGATGCGGGACTCGATCCCGGGACTCCAGGATCATGACCTGAGCCGAAGGCAGTCGCTTAACCAACTGAGCCACCCAGGCGCCCTCATACAATCAATTTTAGACATACTATTTATGAAGCTGATATCTGCATGATTTATTTGTTGTTTTTTTTTCTGTTTCAGTTCTTAGTTTTCTATCTGTAGATAATAAATACAAGTAAATCACTCATATTTTTCTTTCACTTACCATCAAAATTCCTTTTCTTCCAGATCCCTCTCTCCATTCCTTCCTTATTTCTAACATTTTTATTTTTTCTTCAAGAAAAATATTTTTTCTTCAAAAAAAAATATTTTTTCTTCAATAACACCAGTGCATCAGTGAAGCTCTTACTGTATCAGGACTTAACAACAACAGCAATGCCCAAAACAGACCACAGATGTCTCTTCTGTGCTAGAATATTTACAAGAAAATAACAGAGAATTTCCAGTGGTTTATTATCCTGTTCCCAAACTCTCAACCAATGTCCTATAATAATAATGTGGTTAGTAATTATACAGAACTCATGATAAGATGGACATTGCTTTAAGTGTGTATTAATGGTGTATTGTTGAAATAATAAATTACCCAAAAATTTAGTGGCTTAAAACAACCAACTTTTATTTACTCAAAATTTCTGTGTGGTTTTGACTTAGAGTCTCTCAGGAGGTCAGAGTCATAGACACGTGAAGACTTGACTGGAGCAGGAGGATCTAATTCCAAGAGGATTCATTCACATGGCTGTTTTTCAGAGAACTTGGTTTCTCACTGGCTGAGAAACCAGATCCAGTGAGGAACCAGATTAGTTCCTCATCATGTGGATCTCTCCAAAGGGTTGCATGAATCCTCTCCACAAGGTAGCTGACTTTCTTCATAGTCTTTTTTTTTTTTTCATTTATTTGACAGAGAGAGAGACAGCGAGAGAGGGAACACAAGCAGGGGGAGTGGGAGAGGGAGAAGCAGGCTTCCTGCTGAGCAGGCAGCCCAATGCCATGCGGGGCTTGGTCCCAGGACCTGGGGATCTCGACCTGAGCTGAAGGCAGATGTTTTAACGACTGAGCCACCCAGGCGCCCCTGGCTTTTTTCATAGTTAATGATCAGAGAGAGATATGCAATAGGAAGATGGTATTTTTGGTGATCTGACCTCCAAAGTCACACCAGTAACTTCTGCCTTATTCTATTTGTTAGAAGTGAAATACTAAGTCTAGCCCATACTCCAGAAAAAGAACTTACATTCCACTTTTTTGCAGGGCATGTCAAAGATTTTGTGAATATATTGTAAACTACAACTACGTGTTTTATCTGATTATTAACTCAAACACTCCTAAAACTCCTAAAACAGATATTACTATTCCCATTTCACAGATGAAGAAGGTGAGGTTCTAAGAGACAAAGTAATTTGTTCTCACGGCTGGTACACTGCAGAGCTAGGATTTGGACTTTGACAATCTGGCTTGCAAGTCTGTACTTTTAACTTCTATGCTTTCTGTCTACAAGGTACACACCTCACTTACTATTTTTCAGTTCTGAAATCATCTCCCAGGTTCATATCACCTGTAATTCCTGATTCGCATTCTCCCTCTTTTCTAGTTCTTTCTCCTTTCTGCCAGAGCAGCACCCTTGCTTTTCAGAGCTCCCATCTCCTTGCTTACTGAGGAAAACTACCTTGTCCAACAACACAATCTTCTTTTCTCCTCTGATTGTGCCCCAGATTCTTGCCTTTTGGAGAAGTGAGCCCACTCCTCTGAGAAGCATGGCTGGATTATTACATTTAGAGGTCAAAGGCACTCAATAGATTATTGGCTAAAGAACATTATGGGAGAGGCAGGAGCTCTTGTAATTCAAAATAAGAACAATGTTCATTTGAAAGATATGGTAATACAAGGAAATGCCTAGTGCTTCCCCACTATCCTCCCAATTTTGACTGTGATGCTTCTTTGTGAAATACCCCTTACAAATACTCTCATTTCCTTGTCATGGCTCTGGTTTGCAAGTGCCCTAAGCACCCATTTGATCTGAGTCTTAAATAATCCTAGCACTGAAAAGAGGCTTAGGCCCTAAAAGGACAAAGGCCTAAAATTCTGTCATTCTAATTCTTAAGACCTACACCAGCAATGAATACTATACCAGCGGTATTGTGGGTTAATTAGGCAATTACTGATAATATTTCCTCAATGGGGGAAATATGTTTTATAATCTAAAGAGGTGGCATAAAACTGTTGAGAACAAAATGGGTATTAATTGTATTCCAATGTAGAATTTCCTCCTATAATTAGGAAGAGTATTTCAGTCTGTTCAGAGATCCGGTATTTTAACATTGTTAGATTCAGCAAGCATAATTCTTTTCTTTCTAAAATATTTCTGAAATACTTTGCCTGATATAAGTTATTTAAGAATTTCAGGAAAACAATTAAAGAAGCTGATCTAATGAACTGGCAAATCACTGTTGGGAATCAACCCTATAGATTTATGCAAATTTTAGGATTAAATATAAATCAGTAGAGAAAAGTTTTAAATGGTACTGATTTTAATATACTTTCTGTCCCCATATATTAACACATGCACACATCTTCCAAAAATAACTGCACTAGGACAAATGTGTAATTTAAATGTTTACCTTCGTAATTACTGGTCAGTTTTAACAGTTTACCTATGACTCCATGATTCCTGTGAGACCGCAAGATTTCTCTTCTATTTTGTGATTTCAACAAAACCCTGAGGTAGGCTTGGTAAGACTTATTTTTTTAAAAGGTTTTCTTCACTTATCTGAAAGAGAGAGACAGCATGAGCTGGGGAGAGGGGCAGAAGGAGAGGGAGAAGCAGACTCCCCATTGAACAGGGAGCCTGACATGGAACTTGATCCCAGGACCCTGAGATCATGACCTGAGCTGAAGGCAGACATTTAATTGAGCCACCCAGGCACTCCAGTAAGACTTATTTTTTTAAGAACAGCAGACATGCTGATGGATCAGTCACTATCACACTCTCATAATTTTGACCAGTTTATCCTATTTTAGTTGGATTTGTGCCTCCTTTTCTAGTGCATGGAGTAAGTTGAGTGTGTGGATGATCTCTTAGGAAAGGTTGAGCCAGCCCGAGGCAGTTCATGTTAATGTTAATAAAAACAACACACTGGGCCCAGTGTGGACCACGTGAGCAAAAACAGTCCATGCAGGGGGAACCAGATGGGATTCTCTTTCTACTTCTAATGTACATTACATTTATTTATAACATGGGAAGAAAAACACTTTTTAACCTAATATTAAATAGTTATTCAGAGTCTCTGTCTTCTAGAAACCCTAAGAATCACAAACTTCATCTGTTTAAATTTGTGCTAGCCGTTCCTGTAAAGATGGCACAGACTGGGGTTCAATGCGATGGGATTATTTATTTGAACACCTGAACTCCATAACCTTCTGTGGTCTTAGGAACTTATTACTAAAGATGACCTGACTTTGATTGAATTAGAGGAGGACCAGAGGGAGATTGGATCAAGAGTACATGCCAAGCATGTATATCATCTCTCCTATCTTAACTCCTAAGTGGCAGAGAATATTTTTCTTTGAGAAAATATATCAAGAACAGTGCCAGAAAATAAGAACTATTACCACCAGTGGGCCAACATTTTTTGAGACATTCCTAGACTATAGAAAGCAGATGGGATTAGATAAACAGAGTAGAAAACCCACGAAGTATTTGCAGGGGACAAGCAGGGTAGGCCTGCAGGGAGAAGGGAGTGGTCAGAGGGAGGGCTGGGGCAGTCGACAGAGTGATGAATGGACAACTGCCCTAGGCTCTGCTGGGTTTCCAGACGGGCTCCCCACTCTCCTTGAATTCCTAGATTAATGTACTGGGCCTCATTTGCCTCCTTGACAGTCAACGGCTGTGGGTGCTGGGGTTCAAGAGGCATAAGGAGGTTGCAGATGGCCAGCAATCCCAGCAAAGTAGAAATGTCACAAAGGAAAATAAAACTATAGCATCCCCATAACACGAGGGGCAATCCTTATAATCAAGTTGTACTCTATATATTTTTCAATGTTTAGATCGCTTATAATGGGAATACGTTCCTTTGTAACTTGTGAAATTAAGAATGTTCCAGTTCCTGGAGCGCCGGCTGGACTATCCGAACTTCAGGCTCCTTTCATCCCTTCCCAGTCCCCAGGTGTCATCCACTAGTCAGGGTCTTCCACTTCCTTAAATACCTACCTCCCTGAACTTGGACTGTGCTAAGTCAGTTTGGGTTAAGTGGGTTAAGCATACCGTAGGAAGGATACCGTAGGAAGGATCCTCACTTTTCCTACTCATGTACCTTAAAGTGCTTTCTACTTCAAGAAGGTAGACCCGTGAAAAGAACGTTAAAATCATGAAGCTAGGCCATCGAAGTGTTAAAGAGAGCACAAGGCCAGAGGTGATGAGAGCTACAGGTTACAGTTTGGCTCTGGTCCTAGGTCTTTTAAGTCCTGAACTTTCTAATTCTTTTTTATATTCCCTGGCAGTGCCTTGTACATTCTATCTTTATGACTTAGATCACACAGTGTTCATTCCAGATTCTTTATTTCCATGGCAGAGGCTCTGCTTAATCTGGTAACAGATTAATCGAACTGCTTATGTATCATGAGGGCCTGAATCGAAACAGCGTGACACCTAGGCAATAAATGCAGCCACTTCCCGACATTTCAGTGTAGTGGGACACCACATCCTTGGACAGGACTCCTACCTGACCATACATAGCTGCTCCCTTTCACTCATAGGAACGCCCCTGTTGCCATGTTGTGTCCATACTATGCATTTGCACATTTGTTTTCCTTTTAAATTCATATTTTATTCTCCATTCTTTTGTCTCATTTTGACAAATTTAAGAATCAGTGTACTTAGCACACTGATGCTATCTGAAAACAGTATTAGCAACAAAATTTCTTTAAATGAAAAATGTTTAAAAATTTTGTTTATTTGAGAGAGAGAGAGAGAGAGCACACAAGAGACAGAGCACGAGAGTGGAGGGGGAGGGGCACACTCCCTGCTGAGCAGGGAGCCAATGTTGGGCTCTGGGGCTTGATCCCAGGACCCCGGGGTCATGATCTGAGCCAAAGGCAGAGGCTTAACAAACTAAGCCACCCAGGTGCCCCTCTTTATTTATTTATTTATTTATTTATTTATTTATTTATTTATTTATTTATTTTTGAAGATTTTATTTTATTTGAGAGAGAGAAAGAATGAGAGACAGAAAGCATGAGAGGGAGGAGGGTCAGAGGGAGAAGCAGACTCCCCACTGAGCAGGGAGCCCGATGCAGGACTCGATCCCAGGACTCCAGGATCATGACCTGAGCCGAAGGCAGTCGCTTAACCAACTGAGCCACCCAGGGGCCCCCAGGGGCCCCTCTTTAAATGAAATTTTATGTGAATGTCAACAATGGGAAATACCAGCCCACCACACAGTCTCTTGACCCCTTCCCACCACCCAGCTGCTCTGGGCCACTTCATGGAGTCCCCACATTCCTGATCACTGAGGTTGACATGCTCTGATCTCCCCCCCCATCCAGGAAAGGTGACCCAGTGAAGTTCACTAAGGTAACACTAGTCCTTTTTTAGAGGTAAAAAAGTTAAAGCTTGTCATTGTGAATGCCATTAAATAAATATTTTCCATTTAAAAACTCCAGGTATACACTACTTAAAAAAGAATTAATAAATAAAAGTAAGGTCATAACTACATTTCTTCATTCTTTTACTATTTTATTAATCCACTAAACACGTATGTTCAAGTGTCTACTTTTGTCAGGCACTGCTCTAGGTGTGGGGCAAAGAAGAAAAGCTAAATTTTTCTGCTCTTGGGGCATTTTCCTCTATGATATTGTGCTTACAAGGGACTGACATGGAGCAACAAGTTTACATGTGAATCCTGCTTTGACGATGCTCTTGAAGGAATGGATATAAACAGAGCTTCCCCAATCTCCACACACAAACTCTTTGGCTAAGCCTTAACATTTGTCTCCTCAAAAATAATGATAGTACGTTATTTTCCTTACAAACTTACACAGTAGGATGATGCTCACTCTTATACCTGAGGGTATTCTTGTCTGCCCCTGAGAATAGAAGTCATTAGCAATGGGGCGCCTGGTGGCTCAGTTGGTTAAGCAACTGCCTTCTGCTCGGGTCATGATCCCAGGGTCCTGGGGTGGAGCCCGCATGGAGTCTGGCACTCAGTGGGGAGCTTGCTTCTACTTCTCCCTCTGTCCCTTCTTGCTCTCTCTCTCTCAAATAAAGAAAATCTTAAAAAAAAAAAAAAAAGAAGTCATTACCATTAAGTCATAGTCTGTTTTTAAAAGGAAGCCTCAACTCCAGAAGGCTGAGAGCCAAGGAGCAACCGTGTGGACCCTGCTCTTAATTCTTTGCCGCAACCAGCCCTGCCTTCCTGTCTGGAGCAACCTGGCTGGATGAAGTTTGGATCCTAATGTACGTCTTTAGTCAGCTTAGGACACATTTTTTGTGTTTGGTTTTAGTAAATACTCTTTGTTTGGTTTTAGCTCAGAAATATCCCATCTCTTGCATTCCGAAGTCATGTGGATTTACAATTTTATTTCCTTTATTTTCTTGAATTTTAAGGTAGAATTGAAATGATTCTTTACATAATTTAAAGTATCACAAACACATCTCTGGTGTTTCGATAAATTCTTTGATTTTTTTTGCCAATTAATAATAGGGAAAATTATTTCTTGCTAATTTTAGGTCATGAAGTCTTTTCATCTTAGAGTAGAAATATATGGGATCAAAGGAACTAGGCAAAGACATGGTTAGAATCTTTCTATTTCTGAATGTGTGCATGTGTTTCTTCCATCTGACTTTGCCTTATCAACTATGCAATGATATAGTTAGAGTGAGTATTCTGCTCCCTCACTAACTGGTAAAATGCAGAATCATGAATTTGTCTTTGACTCTATGCACAGCAGCATGCTATTGTTAGGTCAAACTTCAGCTAGTGCAGATAAAATCCCAAGCGTGCGAGAGGTTCCAGTGGAGCTCCCCCAGGTTTAATGGAGCACATGTGGTAGAGAGAAATGGCAGAGAGGTTCTCGGAATTCAGATGGAAGCTATGAATTTGAAGTACTTGCTTTTAGCTGCTTTTTGAAAACTAATGAGCCCCTCTTCCAGCTAAAAATATTTGATATAACAAGCCTTACATTCATAAGAGAAGCGGGACCAGTGGTAATGTAGACAAAACAAAACATGATTAATAAGGAATTATAAGTTTACAGTATTACATTTCCTTGGTGAGATTAAGGCTCATGCTGCGAATTTGTATTAAAGACACCTTTGAGAATATTTCCGTCAAAATGTTTTAACCTTGGGATCAGGTTTGAAGGAGTATCAGATATAAGGTGACAGAAGCAACAATAAGTAACCCCACACATGCCTGGTTTGAAAGCTCAATAGAACCATAAAGAAAAGCACAGCTGGTGTGGTGATATTATAAAATCACAAAGAAAAATATCCATCTTCTTGACTCCTTGCTCCACTCACTCTCCCCCTTTCTTCATCTCCTGTTATAAAGATTAAGCACATACCTCCCACCTCCTCAGTTTTCCCTTGTTGATGTTTTCTGAACATTCAAAGAACCTTGTCATCAGTGTGACCTATTTCAAAATATGTGGCTACAAAATTAAAGCCATTCCATCTCTATTCCTTCATTAACTCCTATTTCTTCAGCACAGCTGGATCTCATGCAGTCCTTTGAGAGAAGAAATATTAACAAATGACCCAGCTTTAAAGTTTTCACAGAGAAAAAAACAGCCTTAACAATTCCATTTCTAACAAAAGACATTTTCTTTTAGTTCTCTATGTCTTAAGATGTGGAAAACAAGGTCCCTGTTTTTAGGGGGTTAGTACCTCGTTTCTTTTTAATATGATGCTTGTTTGTATGCATCTTAAGTGGTGGAATTGCTGAAAATACTAGAATACAAAAGACTGAGTCAATTTCAGAAAAGGGCACATTTCAAACATTAGTAAAATTGTACTTCAGAACAAGTAATATTGGCCTTGGGATGTGTGGCATGGAAGGGCATAATCCACATTCTTCCAGGAGAGAAGAAATCACTTCCATGTATTTATTCCTACTGAGAAATATGTTTTCTTGTAAGGAGTTTTGAACCTTATTGTATATTTTTATTTAGACATATTTATAGAGCACTTTATATTAAAAAGCTCAATACTAGCCATTATGAGGGAGACACAAATAACTATAACTTAAATGCAAAAGAAAAAACAAAATAATAAGAGTAGACAGTTCCAGGAACAATCTCTTCTGGCTTCCCCAGTGCTATCTGATGAAGCATCTGACCTGAACCCTGAAGCAGTGGGTTCAAACCACTGAGTCCCCTCTATCATCCTGTCCAGCAGATGGAGCTGACTTAGATAGACCTCCCTCCCCAGTACAATTGTATTGTGCCTGAGGATTCCTGGAGTGCCCTTGGAGGCAGGCTGCATTCCTCATTCTAGCTCAGACCCAATGCTCTTTCCTTTCTAGGGGATCTCTGACTCTGGCACTTTATGGCTCTAAGTTGTTCCAGATCTGCTCTCATCAAACATTTTTGGATACAAAATCAACAAGGGTGTTTTGGATAGAATGAGTTAGGAAATAAATATTAGGTGTTGGCTCCTGGGTCCTAAAGTAGGAACTAAATTGAATTCTGTTCTTCAACAAATTATGATCAGGCTTTCTAATGTGAATTGTTAACATTTCGCAGAACAATGCCAAGTGCTCAAATTTGACACAAGAGAGGGAATGAGAGAACAAGAGAGAGAGGGAAAGAAAGAAAATTATTGACAGTCATAAAAATATAGTTTTTGCTTATGTTTCATAACACCACAGAATTTAAACTAATCCAGAAGAAATATTTTATTTTTTTTTAATTAATGAAATAACCCACTTAGATAGACTTACCTGATACCCTCTTAGGTCTCCATGACTGTGTTTGCTTCTGAGGTAACTGACTGAGGGGAGCTGCATGAATTCTGTCAACCTTGTTACATGTGAAGGAAGGGAGGCGATGTCAAATTAAGGGAGCCTACTGCATAGTAAGTACTGGGACAAGTTCATACAAACTGCTTTGGAAAATAATTTGCAAGACTCGAATTACAAAGACTCGCGTATATATGGCCAGAATTATGTAAAAACCATCTGTACTTTAGTTACTCTACCTAATTCTATTTTGTTAGACTTACTCTTGATGTACATGCTGGTACACTCTCATGTGTAATTTACAATTTTTCATAAATATATCCTTGCATACAATGAAATTACTATCTTTACCAAAACTTATGAGAAAGATACAAGGGCAGAGAGAAAAAAACTGTCTTCCCTACATCTGGTTTTGAGGACCCAGAGAAAGTAGGCCTCCGCTTGTGTGAATCATCATGATTTTGAGAAATTGCCTGTAGTCTCCTGAGATTTCTTCTGCCGAATTTTAATAACAATTGCTTACCTATTTCAAAAATGAAGCAGCAAGCAGGAATGCTAATCCTGAACTATCTTGCTCCATAATAGATTCAGCATCTTTGAGAAAATAATACCTTTATTTCAATGAGCAAAAAGGCCTTTACAGACCTTTCATTAAATCACAAAACAACCTGTGACAAAACTACAGGGTACTATTATTATCTTCCATCTCCAGATGGAAAAGTGAGGGAGAGAAAGAGTTAGTTTTTTAGGATTATCTGGCTGATGACTAGCACGCTGGCCCTGCAATTCTACAGTCTGGTCTGTCCATACCCCAGGACTGCTTGAGTCTGCCCAGCTGCTACATTGCATGCCATCCTGTTGGAAGCATACCTATTATTGATATATTACTGGCCAAGTATTTACTCATCAAATGCTTTGTGAATTACAAGTTATTGTCATAATTAATTAATTGCTTCAACTGAACCATAGTCGACACACAATGTGACGTTAGTCTCAGGTCTACAACATCATGATTTGACAACTCTATAGGGTGCACTACGTTTGCCACGATTATGTAGCTACCATCTGTCTCCAGTGATTATTTCTTGCCGACTCTTAGCGATAAGTAGCTGAACAAAAGCTCCCGGATGAAATTAAGTCAATCAGATTCTATATCCCTTAGTTATCTGAAACACGAACAAAAACACATATGCATTATAGATATGTTGATACTCAGGGCGCCTGGGTGGCTCAGTCGTTAAGTGTCTGCCTTCGGCTCAGGTCATGGTCCCGGGATCTTGGGATCGAACCCCACATTGGGCTCCCTGCTCCGTGGGAAGCCTTCTTCTCTCTCTCCCATTCCCCCTACTTGTGTTCCCTCTCTAGCTCTCTATCTCTGTCAAATAAATAAATAAATAAATCTAAAAAAAAAAAAAGGGGGGACGCCTGGGTGGCTCAGTTGGTTAAGCGACTGCCTTTGGATCAGGTCATGATCCTGGAGTCCCGGAATCGAATCCCACATTGGGCTCCCTGCTCAGCAGGGGGACTGCTTCTCCCTCTGACCCTCCTCCCTCTCGTGCTCTCCGTCTCTCATTCGCTCTCTCTCTCTCTCTCAAATAAATAAATAAAATATTAAAAAAAAAAGAATAAGTTGATACTGGCTTGTAAAATGAGAGTACTCCAGAGCAGAGGAAGGTCAATGTACTTGTACAGCAGAGTCCTTGGGGTCTCCCTGGTCTGTGGCCTTCCTGCAGTTCTTTTGTTCAATTCTTCAATTGATTGATGATCTACCATAATTTCCTTCATTTTTCCTTAAGAGGCATATGATCAAAAGTAAGTTTTAATTCAGTATGGCTTGTGGCTCTCCTTTTATAAAGGCTATTTACTGACATCTCAAGTAAAATTTTTTTTTAAAATCTTTTTTTTTAAAAATCTTTTTAAAAATCTTCTGATCAAAAAATTACTAACATTGCCAAATGATGTTTCTTCTATCATCACCAAACAGTTTAACCTTCTTCCTCTAAGTTCTTTAAATATGCTATCTTTTACCTAAAGAAATAGTCACTCAAGACCACGTTTTACAATGTCCATTTTAGTTTGAGCTCATTTTTTTAAGGATTGATTTGTCAGCAAAATTAAATTAAAAATAGCTAGACAAACATCTTGTAGCTACTGCCTTTTAAGTACAATACAATTTTTCTTGGGCGCCTGGGTGGCTCAGTTGGTTAAGCGACTGCCTTCGTTCTGGTCATGATCCTGAAGTCCCAGGATCGAGTCCCACATCGGGCTCCCTGCTCAGCGGGGAGTCTGCTTCTCCCTCTGACCCTCCCCCCTCTCGTGCTCTCTATCGCATTCTCTCTCTCAAATAAATAAATAAAATCTTTAAAAAAAAATAAGTACAATACAATTTTTCTTAAAGAGCTATTTATGTATTTGATGGGGGAGGGGCAAAGGGAGAAGGAGAGAGAGTCTCAAACAGACTCTGTGCCAATCTCACGTCCCTGAGATCACCACCAAAGCTGAAACCAAGAGTTGGTCGCTCAACCGACTGCGCCACCCTGGTGCTCTGAGTACAGTACAATTTTGATGAAAAAAATTAACACTAAAAATGTACAACTGCTAATAATTTATTAATTCATTTCCTAAAAAGTATGAAAAAGAAAGTAGGGTAAAATAAATAATTTTTTTCTTAAGATACTTAGAATCTGCATAGAATAATATGGAAAGGACCAATGATAAGTCGTCTTTTTTGATTTCTGTGTCTGTCACTATGTCCCTTCACTGTCACTTCTTGAGTTTTCCTGCAAAACAGTGGGGGCGAGAGGTTAAAAAGACTTGGGGCAGTGGGATTGTGAGGAAATCTAGATTAAATCTTCTGGCCATAGAATCCTTAGGAATGTCTTGAAGGACTACAAAGCCTTATATGAATCAAACCTTTGTATTTAACATAATGAGAGAACATAATTTTGATAAATATTTTTATATGTAGATATCATAGTCATATGTTATCATTGCTATTTTCAAGGGCAGTTATGGGGAAGTTTTGAGGAAAATTATATATGTAATTGGAGGAATATGCAATTTGAAGAAAAGCATATATGCAACTCCCAACCACCGAAGGTGATTAATCAGAAAAGATGTGGTCGGTATTATATATATGCAAAAAACCCAAACAGATATACATACACATATGTAAACAATATATAGGTGAATATCCATGAGGGATTATGACCAAGAATTTTTTTAAAGATGTTTTCACACTGTCATTATTTTTCTATTCTTTTTTGATTAAAGGGGATAAAATTAGTGGATACACCAAAATTAATTTTGTTGCAATGCAGAGATACAGAGAAAATTTTGACACAGTTTATGGAATCAGTCAGATTGAGATCAGATGCAAGCTCTGCTGCTTTCTAGTGTCCTCATTCTCAGTTTCCTTACTGTAAAAGGGAGATAGTGCCATGTCATAGGGTTGTTGCAAAGAGGAAATAAAATAAGTACCTAATGGGCACAGCACAGTTTAAGCCATATTTATTATCATTATTGATCACATGGAGAATTGCCCGACAGCATCCACGTTGGTGGTGGTGGTGGAAGGGTGGTTAGAGCTTTAGCATAGTAGAGGAGGGACAAGTATTCCAGGAAGGGCTAACTACACACAATAACCATATCTAACTATACCCTTAAGTTTGACATCTGGTTTTAAGGAGACTAACTCAAAATCATACACAGCATGTAGATCTAAGAGTCAGTTAGAAGAATCTCCCTAGAAACATTGACTGAAATATAATGAAGTTGCATATATTTAAAAACCAGCTACATTGATGTATGAACTGTCACAAATGCTTATGGTGCCTAAGATTATCTGTGATTTTCCTATTTATTAAGCAGCAACATTATTGCATTTCACAATAAAATATTCATATGACAATGAATGCATTGTCATAATTACTGGAAAAAACATAAAATATTCATTTTGTTTTCATTGTCCTTTTGAAAGGAAAAAGAAACATTATAAGGGGGGAATATTCGATTAATATTTAAATGATAAAATATATTCTTTTTCTTGAAATCAACTTACATCAAAGAACTGTATTAAATGTTATTTTTAGCTTTTAGTCATTTTAAAAATATTTAAATAAAATGTTATAGCTGCCTTTTGTCTTTCTGTATCTTCTTCCTACTTGAATGTACATCATTTGTCCTGTAAGGTGTTACTGGATGCTACAATCAAAAAAAAAAAAAAAAAAAAGAGAGAGAGAGAGAAAGAGAGAGAAGATTCTTCTCAGTGCTGGTGAATATGAGATTGAACTGCTATAACTTCTAGTTTTCAAAATATAGCTACATGGGTCAGGCTATATGTTACATGGGTCAGGCTACATGCTGACTTGTGAACTCACTGTTCCCACAGGATTCATAAACAGAGATGAAACATCAGTTTATTTGGGTTGATATTGACCGATGGTTCTCTTAAATAATATTGTCAGTATACCATTCCAGTAACAACACAAAAGAAGCAAGTTTTTCTTTTTTTTTTCCAATAGTAAGCTGCATCTCAATATTTTTTCCTTATACAAAGGGAAAATGTCCTCAGTTACTGCTATACTGTTTGATATAGACTCAAAATGATAACAAAGTTGTGAATTTCTAACAGTTAATTAGCAGACCATTGTTGAATGCACATTGTGTATGGGTAATAAGATATCATAAGCAATGTGAAATATTGTGAAGGGAACAAAATTTTTAAAAACGTTCTACAGTTTGAAGAGTTTCACTTTAGAGTCCAAATTTTAAAGTATTAATATTGGTAATACCATTGGATTTTGTTTTATTTTTTAAGAATTTTTTTTTTTTTTTTTTTTTAGTAATCGGGCTTGAATTTACAACCTTGAGATCAAGAGTCACGTATTCCACTGACCTGAGCCACAGGTGCCCCAATAATCACCATTGGATTTTAAATTCTGTGTGTGTGTGTGTATGTGTGTGTGTTTTATCCTGATATGCCCTGTTTATTTGTTGTGAGAACTTAAATAAATTAATCTCTCTAAATATAAGACTCTTCATCTGTAAAATGGCAATGATGATGATGATGATAGACACATATTTCATGGCTTTGTGATAAGAAGTTTGTGAGATAATTTATATATAGGATTTAGAACATTGCCTAGTGCATAGTACATGTTTAATAAAAGCTGAGGTATTTTTTACTACAAAATCTTAGCAGTTATTTTGTAGTATATGTTTTAATAAGCAAACATTTATTTAAATGATTAATTTTTCCTGCTATACTGAACTTGAATTATGCATAATGAAATATGAAATAAATGAAAAGGCATCACTACATATTTAATCACATATTATTCTTTATTTTAAGGGAAATTATATTTCTTTAATTTTATGAAAACTGTTATAGATATTCTAGAAAGCCTTAAATTCTTCAAAATATCCTTACTTTTTCCTGTCTTACTGTCAGTTAAATTCCTTGAGCTTTAAGTGACACAATCTTACAGTTTATACTTCAAGGGAATATTTGCATGGGAAAAAACCTCATAGGTTCTTCAACAAAACATTAGCAAATCAAATCCAATAATGTTAAACAACAACAACAAAACAAAACAAAATAATTATACATCTTGACCAGTTTATCCCAGGTATGTAAGGATGGTTCAACATTAGAAAATCAATTAATATAATCCATCATATAAATAACCTAAGTTCAGAAGCAGATGATAGTAGCCTAACACTAGGTCACAGTGTCTACAACATTCACCTCACTGCATCTCATCACATAGACATTTTATCATCTCACATCATCACAAGAAGAATAAGGATGAATACAGTATAATATAGTTTGAGAGACAGAGACAAACCATATTCATGTAACATTTATTACAGTATATTATTATAAAGCTAATTTATTTTATTATTAGTTGTTAGTAATCTATTACTGTGTCAAGCTTATGAATTAAACTTTATTATAAGGTTGTATATATAGGAAATATATATAATAGGGTTCAGTACTATCTACATTTTTAGGTATCTACTGGGGGTCTTGAAACATATCCCCTGTGAATAAAGGGAACTACCAGTGACAAACTTGAAGTTTTCCTTGCTAAGATCAGGTAAAAAGCAAAGATTTCCCATCTCATCACTCCTTTTCAACACTGTGCTGGAAGTTCTAGCTAAAACAATAAGACCAGAAAAGGAACTAGAAGGCATACAGATTTGAAAGGAAGAAATAAAACTGTCTGTTCTCACATGACAAGACTGGCGATGTAGAGAATGCAAAAGAATTGACAACAAACAAACAAAAAGCCCTCTTGGAACTAGTAAGTCATTATAACAAGGTCATAGGATAAAAGGCCATTATAACAAGATTACCTGATACAAGGTCAATCACTTTTCTATATACCAGCAATGAACAAATGATTTGATTAAAAGCAGAATTTACATGAGCACTCCCGAAAAATGTAATACTTAAGTATAAATCTAACTTAATGTACAAGATCTTTGTGAGAAAAACTACAAAACTGTGATGAATGAAACCAAAGAAGAACTAAATAATTGGAAAGAGATTCCATGCTCATGTATAGGAAGACTCAATATTGTAAAGATATTAGTTCTTCCCATCTTGATCTATACATTCAAGACAACCTCAATCAAATCTCATCAAGTTATTTTGTGGACAAGAACAAACGGATTGTAAAATTTATATGATAAAATTTATATGTCTCTTCTATTCCAGAATAGACAACACAATATTTAAGGAAAAGAACAAAGTTGAGGACTGACACTACCCATATTTAAGACTTACTATTAAAGTGTCATTAATCAAGACAGTACAGTACTGGTAAAAGAATAGATAAATAAAACATTGGTACAGAATAGAAAGCCCAGAAATAGACCCTTGTACATATTGACAGCTAATCTTTGATACAGGAGCCAAGGCAATACAAACAAAAAAATGGTCTTTTAAACAAATTAGGCTGGGACAATTGGACCTCTACATACAAAAAAGTAAATTTAGATGCAGATTTTATACTCTTCACAAAAATTAACTCAAAATGGATCATAGGTATAAGTGAAAAATGCAAAACTATAAAACCCTTAGGAAATAACATAAGAGAAACCATAAATGACTACAGGAATAACAATGGTTATTTGATACAATAGCAAAGGCATGATCCATGAAATAAATAATTGATAAGCTGTATTATATTAAAATTAAAAACTTTTCCTCAGTGAAAGATAATGTCAAGAGAACAAGAACACAAGCCATAGACTGGAGAAAATATTTGCAAAAGACACATTTGTACGTGAGAGTTATCCACAATATATAAAGAGCTTTATAATTCAACATTAAGGAAACAACCACCCTGATGTAAAAAAGGGAGTAAATACTTCAACAGATACTTCAGCTAAGAAGATTTATGGATAATAAGCATATGAAAATATGCTAAACATACGTTAGTAAGAAATGCAAATTAAAATGAGATATCACTAACATCTATTGGAATGGCCAAAATCTGAAACACTACCAACATCAGATTTGCAAAGGATGTAGAGCAACAGGAACTCTCAGTAATTCCTGGTCAGAGTACAAAATGGTATGACCACTTGGGTAGACAGTTTGGCAGTTTCTTACAAAACAAACATACCATATGATCCAATAATTGTGCCCCTTTCAACTACCCAAAGCAGTTGAAAACTTATATCCACATAGTAAAACCTGTGCACAGATGTTTATAGCAGCTTTCTTCATAACTGTCAAAATTTGGAAGCGATCAAGGTATATTTCAGTAAAATAACGTATGAACTGTGTATATCCAGACAATACAATATTATTCAGATCTAAAAAGAAATGAGCTATTAAACTATGAAAAGACTTAGAAGAAACTTAAGTGTACATTACTACATGAGAGAAGCGAATCTGAAAAGGCTATATACTGCAAGATTCCAAGTGTAAAACATTCTGGAAAGGGCAAAACTATGGAGACAATAGAGAGATCAGCAGTTGTCAGGGGATAGAGAAAGATGAATAGGCAGAGAACAAAGGATTTTAGGGCTGTAAAATATGCTGTATTATACCATAGTAATGAATGCATGTTATTATACATTTATCCAAGCTCATAGATTGTTTAACACCAAGAGTGTACTGTAAAGTAAACTATGGACTTTGGGTTATTATGATGTCTCAGTGTAGGTTTGTCAGTTGTAACAACTATACCACTCTGGTTGGAGACATTGATAATTGGGCTGGCTACAAATGCTGGGGGCAGGGGACACATGGCAAATCTCTGTACCTTCCTTTCAATTTTGTTTTGACCCTAAAACTGCTCTAAAAATATAAAGTCTTAATAAAATGTCTTAAAAATAAACCCTCACAAATCAAGTGAATGGAAGATATTTTTTTTATAAACATTGCTCAACATCAATAGCAGTCCAAACATATAGCATATAAAGCTTCTTACTATGGGTTTTTTTGACTTGCTTGGATTAGGACAGAAACCTATAGTTATTTTGCCATCATCCTTTTCACAAGCCTAATAGAAATGAGGCTATTATATTCAATCATGCCCGTGGTCACAAAGGTGACTATAGAGTGATGCCGTGTTTGTCGGTGGGAAATTCCACAAATCCTGTCTTCTTGATGTCAAATTCTTGGCATTAAGGTTGCCAAAATTCTAGCACAATGAGGATATACTTACAGTTTTTAGAATAAAGCTAGGGCTTTTTTCCTTACTTTATAAAATCTCTGAGGTTTAAGAGAAAATAAAATGGCCTTTAATTTACTTCATAATGCAAAGAACATAAATTCAACTCTAAACCCAGTATATATAGACACTTCTGCCCCATACACACACATTTATACACATGCCATATTTATTGTAGTGAGTGCAAGTTCATTATTTTGGAACATTTTGTTGTGTAGTGCAACTGGATTTTTTGTTTTGTTAACTTGTCAATTTTGTTAATTTGTGACTGATGCATTCTAAAGCATGCCAATTAAAAATGTTAATCTGGGGTTTGAGATTATTTTAAGGTAATTCCTCACCTACTGTTTTCTATAATAAAACTGAACTGACACTCAGTTCAAAGTACCATAATCACCATGTTTAAATGTTTCTATGATGAACTAGGAGCGTTCACCAATTGACCTTCCAAATGTTTCCAATCAATACTATTCCAGCAGTTGAAAAGAAGGGGACTACATAGAGCACATGTTCCCCATTTGATGCATGTGTGTTTTATCCATATATTGTGAGAATAAATTACTTCATATTGAAATACTTATCCATATTTTTCATTAGTTTTTCAGTGTAATCAGATCTTGTTCATTAACGATTGGAAGGTTAAAACTTGGTATACTGTGATGTGAGAAAGGCTTGTTTTTTTTTTACATTTTTCAATACAACTGATACATAGATATGACTCTTGTTCAAATCTTCAAAAGGTAGCACATGAAAAAAATATATATATATAATCAGTCCACTTCAGTACATATCTTTTGTTTTTGAAAGTTAAATAAGAACATTTTACTATTGGTGAGAAGAAGAGATATGCTATTCTTATATATCATCATTAAAAGTAACATGCTTTAATGCATTTCTTTGTGGAAAAATTAATTGCAAGTTAAAAGCAATTTTTCTTTGCTGTATTTTTTTGTGTCTAGCACATTTCACAGGATTCTTCAGTCACAATTGGGTGCTTATTTCTGAGCATTAAAAAAATAGTTTAGGGGCGCCTGGGTGGCTCAGTTGTTTAAGCAACTGCCTTAGGCTCAGGTCATGATCCTGGAGTCCCGGGATCGAGTCCCGCATTGGGCTCCCTGCTCAGCAGGGAGTCGGCTTCTCCCTCTGACCCTCTCATGCTCTCTCTCTCTATTTCATTCTCTCTCTCTCAAATAAATAAATAAAATCTTTAAAAAAAGTTTAACTTAAAGTTAAAAATAGTAGTATAATCAGGTACAAAAATTAAAAAGAATACAATAGTTATATATGAGAAAATGAGCTTGAAGCAAGATCACTTACTTACAAGGCTCTTCTATCACTAACTAGTTGCATGACTATGATATGAGTTGTCATTTTATGGGTTTTGTTTTGTTGTTTTAACCAATAACTTTATTTCTTTCCAGGACTAATGCTTCCAACTAAGATAATCTTCCACTGGGTACACAGAGACCATAACAGAAAACAAAATAACACATTTATTTGGTGTTTATTCTCTCCCAAGTGCTCATTACCTGACTTAAATGTAAATTCAAACCAACAAACTAGATCTTATTATCAAATTTATTTTATATATAAAGAAACTGAGGATCAGAAAATTCCTAAATTAATCACGACTACACAACTAAAAAAAGAAGGAACCAGGATTTTGGTTTAGGGTTATCTGATTCTACAGCCCATGTACTTAACCATTCACCAGATTATTTATGTTAAACTGTCTACAAGTCCACTTTTTCTAAGTAATAATTAACTAGGAATAAAGATCAACACATTATTCCTTTAATAATTTTCGCTCTCAACATTAGATTTATTTAACATATATTTGAAGAAATGAAATATTAAAGTATTAAAATATAATATTTTATTATAGCATAACATCATAATTTGGAGCATAATTTAAAGAAATGCAAATACTAATTATAGCCTGTCCATGGAAACCCTCATTAGTAAATGTTCTAATGTTTCTATGACTGTCCTTTGGTGTTGATTAGATTTAACATCTCCCAAACACTGTGGTTTCCAGATCTTACTGGAAAATATGTGAAGTTCTTAAACAACTACAATTTTTAGTAGAAATTTTAAGGCCAGCAGTTTATCTTTGCTATAGTTATGCTTAACCCAGTAAGAATAGCTGTGTTAATGAAAAGAATAAGTTTTCTGCCTTTTCTGACAAATCAATGAATTCTTTGTAAGTTTATTTTGTTTCCTTGGAAGGAAAACAAATAGATATGATAGCATGTTGGCTAGATAGAACCTTATTTTTAAAGTCAGAGCAAAATTTAAAATTCCAATAGATATTTTTAGTAAAATATCAATTGCTCTAGCATTTAATCACTTGGTCATCCTAATCTCTTCCAATTAGATAACTTAATCTTAAATATAAATTGATTATTTTCTTTAAATAATTGTTGGGTCCATAGTTTCTTAGCCTTCCTTTTGAAACTAATGACTTAAAAATCATGTGGTAAAGACTTAGTAATTCATAATAAACCATATATTCTTTCTTTTTCTTTTTTTTAAAGATTATTCTTTCTTTGTTTTGGAAGCTATATAATGGAAATATCTTTGACATAGAACTGTTGGTTATAAGGATAATTAAAGTATTGGGGAACCTGGGTGGCTCAGTCGGTTAAGCATCCAACTCTTGATTTCAGCTCAGGCCAGGATCTTGGGATTGTGAGATCAAGCCCCAGGCCAGGCTCCACTCTCAGCATGCATTCTGTTTGTCCCTTTCCCTCTGCTCTTCCCCCCACTCATGCACTCTCTCTCTCTCTCTCTCTCTCTCTCTCTTAAATAAATAAATAAATAAATAAAATATTAAAAAAAATAAAGTATTGATCACATTTATAATTGCGTTGTGTAAGCAGTTGGTGAATTTTCTGTTGTGGGCCAGATAATAAATATTTTAGGCTTTGTAAGCCAAACAGTCTCTGTCACAACTAATTAACTCTGGCATTATATTATATAAGCAATCACAGAGAGTACAGAAACAAATATGGCTGTGTTCCAATAAAACTTTATTTAATAAAAAAAATAGGCAGTGGGCCCTGAATTATATTTTATACAATAGTTTTAACTTATTTTTATAATTAATCAATAGTTAATATTATACTACATAACATGAACTTATAAGAAAATCTATAGAGTTCAGCCAGCAGAAAGACAAAAATTAAATGTTTATATATATGTGTACATACCAACACTTCTCATAATTGTCTTGTACATTATGGGATGGAAGTATTTTAGTGATCAAGAAGGGAGAGTAATTGGTAAGGATTTAGGTAGTGGAGATAGTTAGCCAGGAGAGAAAATCTGTTCACATATTGAACAAAGAGAAGAAGGCCTGTCCTCTACATAACTTCACACTGCTTCTTAGTCCCAGCAACTTTCTTATATTTGCCGCTCTCTATGCCCAGCAAACCTACTTAGGATTCCTCAACCTCTGAAATACTTTGCTGTCCCCTTGCCTATGATTCTCTTTTCCATCTGTATGGAAAAGACTCATCTGTATGCATTGACCTCATACTCATTTTCCAATTTCAGTATCAAAATATTTATTCTGAAGAAAGCATTTTATGATTCCTTCAAAGTATTCCTCACTATTGGATACTCAGACCATTTGCAACAACCTGGATGGGAGACCCACATTCTATATATTAATATCAATTTGTGTGTGTTTCTTCCCACTCTTCTTTTAGTCTGTGAAATACTTGAGGGTCTTATTTATTTGTAGAGTTTGATGTTGTCTAGTCACCAGACCAAAAACATTGAGACATAGAATAGTGTATCTGAATTGAATTAAATGCCTTCAACATGAATTTAAAGAAAGGAATAAGTTCTCATACCCAGGGAACCAACAAGTGTTTGAAACATAGTGCTACCAAGAGCTGAATAACCTATTGTTTTCACCTGTATCCAATCTTTTACATTAACCCTTTTAGCTGTATTTCCATCAGCCTGAGCCAACATCATGATGGTAGTATCCATCTTGACCAGCAAATTTTTAACTGTTTTTCCTATTGTTTTCAAAAGTGATGTCAAAGTGTTTATACCATGGAAAAGAGCACTATTCAGTCACCTGTATGGTTTTCTGAGCTATCTAAATGTGAAAATACCTCCCAATCTTTTGAACACTGACCTTTATCTCACAGGAATCTTTTAACTGCTCATCTAACTGCAAATGTTTTACTAATTTGATAACTATGTTTTTTATTTTCCCAGTTTATGATATCTTGGTTGGAGAACTTTTAGCTTCAAAGGTAGGTTTGCATGTGGTATCTATGTTGTCCTTATTTCACTAGTATTTTAAAAATCCTATATGTGCTCTTTGCACCCAAGACCATCACAGAACATGTATTTAGTTGACGTTAGTGCTGTTCATCAAATGTTTTTAGTTCTCCTACTTTCTTGACTCAAATTTAGAAGTCATTTCCTGCCCCATTTGAGGGTGGGTGGGGCTATGTGACTAGTTCTAGCTAAAGATTTGTGAGCATAAATGAAACATGTTATTTTTGGGCAAGGCAATTAATTGTCACTGTAAGACCCTCCACAGCTCAATTTTCACTCTGTCATGGTCACTAACAATAGTCAATGTGTTTGCTCACCTGTCAGTCTGTCTCCAAGTGACATAACTAGCAGAATTGCTAACCTATAACGGACATGTAGAATGAAAAATATGTATATATATATATATATATATATATATATATATATATATATATATTAACAAGACATATATTTTGTGTTGCTTGAGCCACCAAGATTTGGGGATTGATTCTCACCACAGCATAACCTAGTCTACCTGAAGTGACACAGAAATCAAACCAAAAGAGGGATGTTGCAGGGCACCTGGGTGGCTCCATCGGTTAATTGTCGGCCTTCGGCTCAGGTCATGATCCCAGAGTCCTGGGATCGCGTCCCGCATCGGGCTCCCCATTCAGCAGGGAGTCTGCTTCCTTCTCTGCCCCTCAGCGCGCTCGTGTTCTCTCTCTCTCTCTCTCTCTCTCTCTCTCACACACACACTTTCTCTCATCCTGTCTCTCTCAAATAAATAAATAAAATCTTAAAAAAAAAAAGGGGGATGTTGCTGTCACAAAAGAAAAAACCTAAACACATGGCAGTGTCTTAAGGATGGGCCATTTGAAGGTGAGGAAACTGAAAAATCGAAATCCATGTTGTGTAGTGGCAAAACATTTGATTAAATAATCACTTGAGATAGTTTGACAGTCAGACTACATAGGTAATGATGTTGTAGTATTCAGAAAAGAGATTGGATAGCAGAATGATAGTAGTCAATGGTGGATGCATCATCTGCATTTGACAAGATATTACAAGTAAGAAATGATTTCAGTAAATAATTGGGCTATTTGAGATCAGGGATCAAAGAGTTCAGGAACAGGGACAATTTTAAGTTGGAAGTAGATATTACTTCTCTTTTTACTTTATTTATTTATTTTTTTGGAAGTAGATATTACTTCTTAACCTTAAGGAAATGAAGATCAAAATGAGGAAAGTCAAAAGTAAAAATATCAAATTCTAACCTGCAAGAGGATCAAATCGAATAGAGAACTACTACATTGATTTTTAAAGTTTCTGAAAGATTTAATGTGGTTTTCAGAAAATCTATTTTGTTGGCAAAATTGTTCAGAAAAATTTCAAATGATGTAACATGCTCACTAAAGTTAATAAGCTCGACTTATTTGTGATTAAGTTAAGAGAAACAGGGATGTCCCAAACAGAATTGTGATTGTAGTTACTGGTACATGAAACTGACTGGACTCCAATTGTTAAGGTGCGTAAGTTACTGAGAGAGTTGTACTACCAAAAGAACCATAACTTACACTAAAAAAGACTGTGACAGTTCAAGGCTTAAAATGAGCTTTCTCCGGAAAGGAACGAAGGAGGATATATTTTTCTACTTTGAACATCAGATGTGACCAAAAACGATAACAAAGAGTAAAATCTCTGAAAGAGATACAAAGAGCCACAGAGAATACTACGTTGAGGGATTCATCCCACAGAGCAGAATATTCAAAGAACATTCCTTAACACCAGGGTAAGAGTACCTCAGAAAAGTCAGCCCAATGGTGATTTCAGGATTGCAATAGATTACTACATGCTGTGTATCTTCCCCTTTCTAAATGTGAGTATTGATTGCAGTTTTCTAGTATTTGTTGTACCATTTTATATGGGGTTGTGGGAGCAGATAACATATATTTATCTGGATCCAGAAGAGTCATATCTGGTCCTGATGTAGAGAATTTCACATATCACATCCATGCAACCACCAAAATAGATGACTCAAAGATCCATCACTTTTAGGTTGTTATTATGATTAGTTAGTGCTTATGAGTTGTTTACTTTGAGAATGCAGAAAGAAGAGTGAATCAGATATTTGTTGATTGGAAGTACAAATTGTGGTGTTCATAAAATGTTGTGGCTCAGCAAATATTTCTGGTTGGTTCTTCTCCTTTTAGGCACTTACAACGATGCACTTTTTGGCCCACTTCTAAGTGGATATAGCCAAGTGACCAGATATGGCTTTTGAGTTGTGAGTAGAAGGACTGATGATTAATCTCATTTGCCTCTGAAATAATGGGCAGTAAAATTGGAGATGGTGGCCATAAGTGACAGATGACTGAGGAGAAGAGTGTCTGACTAAACTTCAATGGGGATGAATGGCAGCAAGAAATACACATTTGTAGTTTTCAAGTCACAGAGATTTTTGGAGGGTGTCTGTTGCTCTGGAGCAATTTGACCTATGTTGACTGATAGAACATACCTTTTCCAAACTAACAGTGTAAGCTGTTTCTTTCATAAATATATTTTTTCTTTAAAAAAATCTACAAATAGATTATATGCATAACAACAAACTATTTTAAGGACCTCATATTAAAAAAAGTATGTTTTTATCAAACCAATACAAAACTGTCATATAAAAAATCAATACCACATATAAATTTATTTAAGTATGAGCACTCCATTATTAATACTTTATATTTCAGTACCATGTCAGTAAAGGCTATAACTAACGGTACACAAAAAACAAATTTGTCACATTGAACTTTGAAAGGAAGTCAGGGTACTGTAAGACTGAGGTTTATGACTGCTTCCATTCTGCTTCAATGTTTGGAACTAACCAAAGTTAGTCTGAGAATTAAGCTAATATATTTTTAAAAAATATTATCTGAAGCATCATTGCTATTTTTTCCAGTGCTAGGCTGACAAAGAATGCTATCCCTGGAAGACTGTTATTTAAATGATTTCTCTTTGAAAGTGAGAAATATGTAAACGGCCCAATATTTCTCCTGTGTCTCAATAAGGTTAAAAGCTCTACTGTTAATACTGTTGATTGTCAAAAGAAAATCTTCATACCAAGATAAATTCTTTAGCATTGAAACTTCCAAAAGTCATTGAATTTAAGACCTTCAAACTCAGAGATATTATACAAAAGCAATTTTTGTTCCTACTTTTTGCTTTTGCTTATTCCAGTATTGGAATAACCAACGGAAGATATTGAACGTAGGATTTTTAAAACATTGTATACCTGTACAACTAGATATGTGACTCCATAACAATCTAGTAAGTATTTTTAGGAGAATTGGTGGAAAAAAAGACATACAGATGTTCTGAAAAGAAAAAAAAAAAAAAAAACATAGCAACCTAGTACTGTACATATAATGGAGGACAATACACCATTGATTGGATGCATTTTGCGATGCATATCAACACTACAAGAAAAACCATTAAATTATCCTAACGATATATTTTTGTCTTTATTATATCCTCCTTCCTCAGTCCAATTAAGAATCCAAAAATGAGGTTTTAATCTCTCAATATTAATATAAAATACTTCATCTGTCTCAGAAATGATCTGGTCTCTTCTGGGATAGCCACTCCACTAAACCTCTAGAATTTAGGTAAAATTCATGAATGTTAATGATTTACTCAACCTAAAGTGTGAGTCCTACTCGTGGTGGAAAACAGGAACATATAAATTAGATCAGTTATTAGTGGCTCCTTTCTCTGCTGGCCTGCTTCTCTCATTGCCACCACAACTAGGGTCAGTAACACAGCTATCAAGAGAAAAAAGAAGAAATAGAAACTTGAGAGTTCTCTGGCCATGACCTACATCCACAATTCAGCTCTAACACATGCGCTGCACCAGGCTTGACCTCTCCAGGTTTTCCCCAGGTAAATCCTTATTTTTCTATTGCTTTTTATTCCAAATCCCAATCTACCTGGGCCCCTTTATTTTCAAAAGCTTATCTGTTTGTATGATTTTGGTACATCATGCAAAGTCTGCGCTCAGGAGATTTTCTTTAATTATTCTATATTCTTCCTTTTTTTTCCCATTTCCGTTCTGAAAAAGGGTATGTATATTAAAAATCATATATATCAGGCTTTTAAATGGCCTTCTCAGCCTTTCTTTGCTTATAGCTCACTCTTCTTCACATAAGAAATAAACAGGAGTCCAAGAGGTTTACCTTTTTATAAAGGTTTCCCTCTAATGCTCCTTATTTCCCTACCACTCAAGTTTGAAAAATAAAAACACCTATTGAAGCACACAAATTTATGGGATAACTTTATTTTCATATTTACAGCCAACTCAATAAATAACTGGTCAACTCTTTTGCTGAAACAGCTAAAAATACTGGATTATAATACATTTTTAAAATTGTTGAATTTTATCAATGGCCAGGAAATTGAAATCTTAATGCCAGAATCTAAGTGAAGTCACAGAGGTAAGCGAGCAATAAAGCCCGTTTCACCTCTAGACTATTTACCCAATTGTGATCTTCAGTTTTAGTTCCCCCGTCTCTTTGGGAGAAAAGACACAGGTAATAAAACTTAGGTTTCTTCTAAACTTGAACTTCCTAAGGTGATATGTTATTAGCCTAAAAGTGAAATAGAAAGAAACCCATTGCTTACCAACTCCCTCATCCCTACGCCCGTGGGTAATAAGAGGGAAATTTGTTTGTCTCATGCACCTGTGCTAGCAGTGAGGAGAAAACAAACAAATGGGAAAAAGGAAAAAGAAAAAAAAATTAGGGTTGCCTGGGTGTCTCAGTCAATTAAGCGTCTGCTTTGGGCTCAGGTCACGAACCCAGAGTCGCGGGATTGAGTCCCACATCGGGCTCCTTGCTCAGCGGGGAGCCTGCTTCTCCCTCTGCCTGCCGCTTCCCTTGCTTGTGCTCTGTCTCTCTCTCTCTCTGTCTCAAATAAAGATAAAGTCTTTAAAAAAATTATTCCTCTGAGATGTCATAACCGTAAGGCAAGTTTGAAAATAAATTCACACTGGAGGGATGATGTGGAAGGAAAAAAAAATCAAGGCAAAATTCTGTTTAAAATTAACATTGAATTGCCAGTATCCCAAATCCTGGAAGTAGGCAATATAAGTCATCATGAGAAGTAGAGGAAACTACTTCACAATCAGGTCTGAACTAATTCTCACCAGTAACATTCCAGTGTATTATGTATTCCATAATACATGCAAGGACTGTCAACCCAGAATTTTATAACTAACAAAAACAAACAGACAAATAAAAACAACCCTTTCAATATGAGGAAGAAACGAGAATAACATGGTACATTTTCAGACAGGCAAACATGAATTGCCATGAGCAGATTTTATCAATAGGAAATTCTACAGTGAATAATTTAAACAAAATGGAATAATTTAGAATCTAAAACATTAGATAATGAATAAGGATAAAGGTAAGCACATACAAATCCGACTAATTGTATAAATGATAATAATGTTTTGAAAGTTTATGATATAGTAGAAATAATTAATAACAATAAAATTTTATATCCTAAAGGGAAGATAATTAAATTCTTCCAACATTCCTAAACTATCTAGAAGGAGGATAGAGTTTTTATGAAGTTTAGAGTTTTGTATATTAAACTGTGAAGTTCCAGTTCCTACATTTGCACTCCCTCCCCTTCTAAAACAATTATAGTAGAAAGTTAATTTGGCTACATTATCCTCTGCATTTTGCTCTCTCTTACCTTGAGAGTATTCTCTCACTTTTGTCCCTTCCACTCTTCCTTCCTTCCAACTCCACATCCCTCTTCAGTATTTCTCTAAGTCCCAACAGGCCAAATCAATGCCCTTTTACTTTCTTTCTTTCCTTCCTTCCTTCCTTCATCTTTCTTTCTATCTTTCTTTCTTCCTTCCTTCCTTTCTTCCTTTCTTCCTTCCTTCCTTTCTTTCTTTCTTTCTTTCTTTCTTTCTTTCTTTCTTTCTTTCTTTCTTTCTTTCTTTCTTTCTTTCTTTCTTTCTTTCTTTCTTTCTTTCTTTCTTTTTCTTTCTCTTTCTTTCTTTCTTTCTTCTTTCTTTTTCTTTCTTTCTTTTTCTTTCTTTCTTTCTTTTCTTTCTCTTTCTTTCTTCTTTTCCTTTTTCCCCAGAAACATTTTTCTCCCCTTGCTATGAATTTTGAGAGTTGGAAATCACGACTCCACATGCACTACAATGTTGTATAAACTCTACAGCTTTGTTTCTTAGGTGATTTCTTTTAAAGTATGCTGGGGCTGTTCAATACATCCAACATCTTTATTTTTATTTTTTTTAGATTTTATTTATTTATTTGAGGGAGAGACAATGAGGGAGGGAAGAAAAACAAGGGGAGTGGGAGAGGGAGAAGCAGGCTTCCCACTGAGCAGGAAGCCTGATGTGGGGCTCGATCCCAGGACCCTGGGATCATGACCTGAGCTGAAGGCGAAAACTTAACGACTAAGCCACCCAGGTGCCCCTACATCCCATATCTTTAAACTTTTGTCTTGAGAGATGAAACGTTATCATTTTATATTGTATCATACAGTATTTAGCTGTTTTCATTTATCTTTATTCTCTTCTGACAGGATAAGTAAATAAATAAATAAATCAAGCAAGCAAGCAATCAAAACTGTGTAAACCTTTCACGAAAGACCTTTAGGTTTTATACTATTTTTTTGGCACGGAAAGAAGTTGAAAGGAAACTAGAGCACATCCAAAACTGTACCCTTAGGTCAATGTGAAACAAGTATAAAATGATTAATATCTGAATATAGCTGTTTTTAAAGCTAGACACTCTTCTGTTTTGTTGGCCTTTAGTCTAAACAAAAATAAAACTTTCCAACAGAATATAATCTATATATAATAATGAATATAATCATACACTCTGGATGTCAATGTTTTGTTGGCAGAGTTATTTCTTTTCATGTTGTGGCTATTTTATAAAATTTCCAAGTAACTGTTAAATCTTGTTTTTATATTTTTATATACAAAGACTCTCTGTACCTCATAAGCAGTTTTAAAATCCTTTTGATGAAAATATTGTGGAAGACACTCAAGTATTAGAGTGCTACGGTTGATTCATCTCCATCAAAATATTAAGGAAGACACTTCTGCTTACAATAAAAGAGGCCTGACTGAAACTGAGTATTAAGCTAAATTTATCTCAATCTTGGAACACTGAGAATCCACATGACAGAATACCACCAAAGTCTCAAATGCATGTGTAAGAATTATGTTGCCAAGTAGAAGAGCACAGTCCAATATGACAAAGACTCAAAGAAGATCAACGATGAAAGAGAGAAAACACATTCCACAAATGAAATAATTTAAAGAGAATAATATTAAATATCTGAACAGGTTTTCAAACAAAGAGTCAGAAAGACAAAGGAAGGAATTACCTCCCTAAAACAGTAAATGCAGATTATTATACAAGAACAGAAAAGTATAACAAAAGAAAAGAGATATTAAGATAAATTATAATGAATTGTTGAAAATAAGGTATAATTTTAAAAATAATTTAAAAATATGAAGGGTATTAAGGAGGGCACGTACTGCATGGAGCATTGGGCGTTATACAAAAACAATGAACCATGGATCACTACATCAAAAACTAATGATATATTGTATGATGACTAACATAACATAAAATTAAATTAAATTAAAAAAATAAAGAATGGTGAAAGAAAAAATAAAATAAAAATAAAAATATGAGGCAAATTAGCTGAATGGACATCATTCATGACAGAGTTGGTGATTAAATAAAGGATCAGGCTGAGGAATTCTCCCAGAATGCACTGCAATTACATGTACAAATAAAAATGAAAGACATCGAATAAGTCAGAGTCACAATATTCATCTAATAAGATTTTCAGAAGAAGAATAAAACATATGGGAGGAAAGATAGATAATTAAGAATTTTCTAGAACTAAAAAAGCCAAGATTTCTCATATGAAAAAACTCAGTGAGTGTTGAACAAAAAATTGAGGAGAGGGAAAGAAAAGAAAAAAGAAAAGCACATACATTGATATACTATAATGTATCTTGAAAACATTGCGACTAACAATAAAATTCTAATAGCTTCAAGAATTAAAGACAGATTATCAACAACGTAATGAAAATAAGACTATTTGTATCATATTTTTAGCAACAATATTTGATACAAGGAGAAATGAGAAAATATTTTCAAAGTGCCACATAAAAATTCTTTACACATAAAACTCTATATCTACATAAATTATCACTCAAGAACAAAGATATAATACAGACATTTTTAGACTATTAAAAATAAGAATATGTATGAGTAAATCATCCTTTAAAGACCTATTTGAGAAAAGCTATTATGGCAAAAAGAAAAATAAAACAAAAGAGTGAATGTGAAAATAATTACAATACATTTAAATTCTAAATGTAAATAATAAATTACACATATGAATTATACATGTATGAATTTACAATTGTCATCAATATATATTGATAGATGACAGAAATATATAAAATTATTCAAAATTGTTGACTTTCTAACAGAAAGGATACCAAATCTGATTCATTCCAGAATATTTTAAGTAATAAAAGTTCATATGTATTAAAAATATGAGCAAACTCCTGGAAGAATAGATATGGTACCTAAAACTTTCAATTAAATAAAAATTTTAGGGAAAAAGAAAAAACAGGAAAGAAAGCATGGTGCATGTACATTTTATGGAAAGCTACCAAAATAAAATTATTCTTTCAAGAAGTGATGAGGACTAGTAACCTTTGGTAACTTAAAACAACCCTAATCACAAGCAGAGAATAATTATATTTAAAAAACATATAAGAGAATTTTAGTCTCTAAAGAACCTGAACATAGTTATGAAGAATCTGCTCCTCTATATTATTTTACCAATTCACAATTGAAGGGAAATTCTACACTCTATTAAATGCTTAACAGGATACTCATTTTTTTCACTTCACAAAATAAAAAAAAAAAATCTAAAAACAACCTTAAAATCGGTCGTTATTTTCCATAGTAGAAGCATTCTGTTTTTTTAAAACAAATATTTAGATATGAACAGCTGGAAGCTAAAATTTTAAAAAATGTCCTTTATTTGTAGACTAGAATTGAGGTTGTGTAAAAACTACATGTATACTGCCAGTGTGCTTGCTTACAAGAATACTGCCTGTGATTTGTGTGTACCTAAAACCCCAAGGTATAGATTTTCAGTATGAAAAATTGGAATCCCTCAATCTAAGTAAACACAACCCATTGAACTACATTTTCTCAGGACATAGAGAACTTCACAAGAATGAAACGATAGGTTTTAAAACCTGTGTGGCTTCATTCTATCTGAAATACTGCTTTGAACTTGGCATTACTTATTCTCCTTATGGTTAAACTAACTGGACCACTGCAGAGACATTTTAATCTTATTGTTCCTATTAAAGGTGACATCATTATTGGTTATTTAGTAATTATCACTTTCTGCATGTTATGTGAAAAGTGTATTCTTGGGCGCCTGGGTGCCTCAGTTGGTTGTCCATCTGACTCTTGTTTGGCTTAGGTCATGATCTCATGGGTTGTGAGATGGAGCCTTTTGTGAAGCCCCATATTGGGCTCTGAGCTCAGCAGGGAGTCTGCTTGAAGATTCTCTTGCTCTGCCCCTCTCCCCCACTCTCTCTCTCTCCCTAAAATAAATAAATAGATGTTTTTAAAAAGTGTATTCTGAATTGTAAAACTTTACATATCAAATCTAATGGGGTATAATTATTTTGGCGATGTAATTTCATTCATGAAAACACAATTAGCAACTTTATTAAGATACAGTTCACATAACATACAACTAATTCGTCCATTAAAGTGTACCATTCAGTGTTTTTAGTACATCCCCAGAGCTGTGCATCCACGACCACAATCAATTTAGAAGATTTTCTTTGGCCTCCTCACAAAATCCAGTTCTGCTTAGCTTCCACTCCCCATCCTCAACCCTCCCCTCTTTCTCACCTCTAGGCAACCACTAGCCTATTTTCTGTCTCTATAGATTTTTCTCAAGTGGACATTTAAATATGTGGTTCCTTGTGTTAGGCTTTTTCACTAAGAATAATATTTTTAAGGTTCATCCATGTTGTAGCATGTATCAGTACTTCATTTCTTTCTGTTGCTAAATAATATTCCATTATATGGATATACCACATTATATTTATCCTTGCATTGGTTGATAGATACTTGGCTTGTTTCCATTTTTTGTCTATTATGAATATACTGCTACGAATATTCATGTGCACGTTTTTGCTGAAACATGTCTTGATTTCTCTTGAGTATATATATGCCTTGCAGTGAAATTCAGGTCATACAGTTTAACCATTTGAAGAACTGACAGAATGTTTTCCAACATGGCTGACATATTTTACATTCTTACTGATAAGAATATGAGGGATCTAATTTCTCTCCATTTCTGTTGCTAACACATGCAATTATCAGTCTTTTTTATTATAACCATCATTTTGGCTGCAAAGTATTGTCATTGTGCTTTTGATTTGCATGTACTTGATGGCTAATGACATTGAATATGTTTTCATATTCTTTTTAGCCACTGTGTATCTTCTTTTTTTCTATTCAGATATTTTGCTCACTTTTAATTATTTCCTTTTTAGTTATAGTTTTACTGTATCTTTATATATCTTAGATATAGGCATATACATTACAATGCTATCCCCAAATTCTCTCAAATCTCAAGATTTGAGATCATTTAAAAGTGAACCTTAGGTTGACTATTTTAACAACACAGCACAAACTTCTCCCATAATCTACATTCTGAGACACACACATAGTTTAATCAAAATATATTGACTGATTTAACTTTCTCAGAATATATAGTGAAGTAGTTTAAGTTACTGTTATAATTTGTTTCATTATAAACAACTGCTTCTCTTTCCATTATCCATATGTGGCTGTCTTAGTGTTAATCAGTAATAATTTTTTAGGTAGAAGTCTCAAAAGAGTTACTATTTCATAATGAGCTTATAAAATGTGGTCACTTTTTCAAAAGCTAAACAACAATAATTTTTAATAATCTATCTTAATTATAGTTCTACATCATTTAAATTAACCAAAGCTGTATATTAACAGTGTTCACAGCATTATATAAGATACTATAAATTTAGAAAAATCTCTATTTTCTTTTATTTTAATTCAGGGTAGTATTCTTTAAATATTTTGATTATCTTTTCACTATTGCTATTGTCTCTCCTTGGGACTCTATACTCCTTAATTTCTTGCCTAATTCCATTTTTTTCACCTCTCATCTTTGTCTATTGATTTTGTAATTTCAAACTTGGTTGTTTCTAAGAGGGATTTTTTTTTTTTCAACTTGTTAAATATTCTGATCACCTGTTGACTAGCTCAGGCCTCCGTCTTCACAAATATCATGCTTATCATTCTCCTAGTACTTTAATTGATCCAAATTAAACTGAGATGTACACTTGGCATTTCCAATGACTGCAGCCATGTCATTCCAGAGTATCAGACCATGTCTTCCCTTTTAAAATGTAATTCTTCCTTTGCACAATGGACTTCTCTAGGTAATATCATTTTAAATGTGGAGGTTTCACAAATTTAACTCCATAGGAGCCAATCTATTTTGAAGCATCAATACCACTATTACCTGAAATATACTTTGAAAAGCTTTTAGTTCCAGGGTGCCTGGGTGGCTCAGTTGATTAAGCATCTGCCTTCAGCTCAGGTCATGACCCCAGGGTCCTGGGATTGAGCCCCATGTCGGGCTCCCTGCTCAGCAGAGAGCCTGCTTCTCCCTCACCCTCTGCCTGCCACTCTGCCTACTTGTGCACTCTCTACCTCTTTGTCAAAAAATAAATAAAATATTTAAAATAAATAAACAAATAAAATAAATTTTTTAGTTCCTCAGTAAATTAAAACAGAAAAATATGTATTTTTCTTTTCATAATATAAACAAATTATAAGTATTTATTAAGCACTTATGTGCTCTTAACTGTACCTAGAATCCCCAAGAGACACAGAAGGTTTTTTTTGTGTTTTTTTTTTTTAAGATTTTATTTATTTGTCAGAGAGAGAGGGAGAGAGAAAGCCAGCACAAGCAGGGGGGGGTGTTGGCAGAGGGAGAAGCAGGCTCCCTGAGAAGCAGGGAGCCTGACACGGGGCTCAATCCCAGGACACTGGGATCATGACCTGAGCCAAAAGCAGTCGCTTAACGAAATGAGCCCCCCAGGCGTTCCCGAGACACAGAAGTTTTGGTAAGCCTCATCTCAAAAGCCAGTGCTAAAAAAAAAAGATAGAAAGAATGAAAGGATGAAAGAAAGAAAGGATGAAAGAAAGAAAGAAAGAAAGAAAGAAAGAAAGAAAGAAAGAAAGAAAGAAAGAAAGAAAGAAAGAAAGAAAGAAAGAAAGGGAGAAAGAAAGGGAGAAAGGAGGGAGGGAGGGAAAGAAGGAAGGAAGGAAAGAGGGAAGGAAGGAAGGAAGGAAGGAAGGAAGCGTCAGAACCTTAAGAAAGGTTTATCTAGTTCTTAAGAATAGTTTAGATGTTAATATTCTAAACCATCATACTACTCTGTCCTTTCAATTTATGTTTCTAAATATGACTTATAATGTTTTATTATATTTTGAATTTTTATATATATAAATATAATATTATATATAATATAAATACACAATTTATATATTCAAGAGAATATGTGGTCTGCAGAAGGCATGTCTGGCTTGCTGTTTTATATTGAGGGTTTAGATTATGTTAAATAGATCCTCCAAAATATTTGATAAATCAATAAATAAGAAAAATGAATCAATGGGGGCTTGAATAGTCAGAGAATTTTTTGCAGAGATGGTGAGGTTTAGGAAGAACCTAGAAAGATGTTGAAATTTAAAGAGTTGGAGAAAAAAGTGTAAGTGAAAGGAATTTCAGAATGGGTGACAAATTAAGCAAAGGAGAGCATGAAAGCCTGTGGAGATTTCATGGCATCATGGGACAGCTGTCGAGACTAGAGTAACGGTTGTATGTGGGAAATTAAGTTAGATATTTTATATGAAATTGAATTATAAAAAAATCTTAAAACTAGGAAATTTAGACCCCCATGGTAGGATAAGGGAGTCATTGAAGATTTTTACCCTGAGGAGCAGCACACTAAAAGCAGTAGTTTAAAGAAATACTACTTACCACATTTCTGATAGTTTTCTGTCCTGAAGGTATGTGCAGAGTGAATTGGAAGATTTTTGAGTCTGAGAAATAACTCAAAGCTAAATATTGTTCTTAGATCTGAAAGTTCAACTTAGCCCAGATTTTTTGGAAAAAAAATATATATACGTATATATATCCCAAATTATTCACTTTTTCACACTTGCCCTTACTTATATCTTGCAGTTTTATTTTCTCTGAAGGATAAAATAATACATATTTTTTTTAATTAGCAATATATAAATAAGTAGAGGTTAAAAATAAATTCTGGTTGCTCTCTGAAAATGCTGCCGCATCCAAACAGAAAAAGTTTGGCAATTTATATCATGAGTCTCATAAAGGTTCATATCTTTTGACACAGTAATAACATTCTGTTAATTTTCCCAAGAACTGAGCACACACACACACACACACACACACACACACACAGTTTATGTGTACCATTACTCATTGTAGCATTATTTTTAAGAATAAAACAGAGAAGCAGTATAAATGTTCAACAATATAAGATAATATTTATGCATGTTATCTCACATATATGCAATAGAGTACTATGCAGCCTTTACAATCATGTTTAATGATTATGAGAACATGGAAACACTTAAATTTTACAAAATAAGAAAGGTAATGTAAAGAGAAAATAAAGTGTTGAGCCAAAGTGCCATTTCAAGAGCAGTGAAAGGTTTATAGACTGCTTGTTTTTAATTAAAAAAAAAACCTTTTTGCTTTATTACATCCCATGGCAAACATTTCTTTTTAATTATATAGCTCAGATTACTTTATTCAGTACATAAACGTCAATAAGAAAATGGCACTATATTCTAGCTACTCTCACAATGTTAAAAACTGGAAATATTTATTAAGTAACTACTCAGGAGCTCTTTTCTGACTCTGCAATATGTTCAGTGTGAAAGTTCACTAATTTCATTTGTCAATCTGTGAAATAAAAGGCATCTAGAAAGATATGGACGCAGGAAGAAAGGGTCAGAGAGGTAAAATCCCTTGACCCAAATCACACAGGGATTGAGTAGCAGATCTAGATAGCTCCTGAATTATCATCCAGCTTCGAATCCTAGGTATTATGGAAAATATTATTTTTAAAATAATATATTTTGTGTAAATAATGATTCAATATCAATGGAAACGTTATATGTAATATACCTAATTTTATCAAAAAGTTTCCAAATAACAACAGCCAATTTTAATCTACTATTGCATAAAACTCTGTCTTTAGTATCAGAATAAAATCAACTATAAATTTTATTTGAACTCCAGTTTAAAGAGTTTTCTGAATTACTTTAGGCTTGCAATGACAGATTTTATATACCATGTTCAGGGCCTTGGATTCTTCAATTTCTTTAAGATCCATAGTGTATTTTCAAAGCATATGAACAGTTCTAAGATTTTGTCTATATTTCCTCTTTCGTGAAACAGAGTTTCATTTTATTCCATTAGTTGAACTCCACATTATTGAAAGTTGGACATCGGTGTTAAGAGTCATCCAGTAGTTTTTGACAGATATTCATTGTTTGAATTATACTCTCTACAGACAGACCAATATAGCCTTCTAGCTATAACTTTTCTGGGATCTATTATGAAAGATTTGGTCATGTCCGCTATCTCTAGTTGCATTTCCTGCTTTGTAACATTCTTCTTCAGGCCCATACTTATTCAATACTGCTCTGTGGTTTGATATATATATTTTAACATTTAAAGTAAAATTGGGTTGTACTAATTTAAATTAGAATTGTTATCAATGCAAAAAAATTTAATACAGCTCATGGACTTCATATGGCTAATACTGCCCATGCCCAGGAAATAATTATGAATAGTATACCTATAAGTTACTTCTCTGAGTAACAACTGAAAAATTTATTATAACCTGACTGCAATACAAATTCTGATCTTAGAAATATAATATGTTAGGAGAAGAAGGTGCTCTGAGATCTATCATCTGTAGTAGCCATTTAATGCTACATTTATTAAGTGGTTGGCTCTCTGTATTATGCTATATCTAGGAATGTTGTGATGACTTCAGTGGCCCCCTTCATCCCCACCACTCAGCCCACCACTTATTCTATGCCAAGCCTACCTCTGTGATTGAAAGATTTGCTCTTGGCTTGTACTGGTGGGTGGGGCAAGCTGTATAAATGAGGAATATCTCTAGTAATGCCAATTTCACAAATGTACTTCAATGCTAGGCCATTCTGACAAACTACTTGTGTGCTCTTGAGCTCTAAGTTTGCTCCTAGTGGCAAAGGATACCAAACTACTCCCAAGTTGTCCCTACCCTGGCATGTAGAAGTATCTCCTTTCCTGTCAGGAGTCCCCTATACTGATCGTTACCTTTTGCCTGGGCGGTAGTCTGGTACTGCCACAAAGCATGTAAAATGGGCACAAATATCTCCTTGCTGCATTAAAGGGGAAAAATATGTCCAAAATGTATGCATATGTTACCAACCCCCATCTCTTTAAGCAGTACCTCTATTCACCCAATTATTAAACATCAAATCTAGCGGTTGTCCATCATTTGTCTTTCCTCCAACCCTTGTGTCCAATTGATCAGTAAGTTGTTCCCAAAACTCATCCTAAACCAGTTTATTTTTTACCATTTCCATTGCTACAAATGAAATAACCTTCATTTCTTTTCTGAACTATTCAAATCACCTTCTAATATCCTTTTTTTATTCTCGCCTCTGATCATCTCTTTTCTGCTAACATGGTTTTTAAAAACATAAATCAGATCCTGGAACTCCCTTTCTTAAAATCCTCCTGTGATCCCCATCACAAATCCAGACATACTACCCTGGTTTATGTCCAAATATATTACCCTGTGTTATAAAGCTTTCCTTGGTCCTGCCCCTCCCTGTGTCTCTAACTTCAATTTTCTCTGCCTCACTTTCTCCAACTACACTGAATTTCTCTCTGCTCTTTATTGAGTCAAACCAATTTCTGCCTCATGGCTTGCACTGATTGTGAACCTGAAAGATCTTCCTCTTGACCCTCACAAGGTTGACTACTCTGTTTACTTTCTGCTGGGGAAACCTCTCTTAAATATCACCCTTTTAGAGTCTATATTCCTTACCCACCCAATCTATAATAATTTCCTATTCATTTACCATAATATCACTGTACTATTATTATCTTTTGGTACATTTCTATGTACTTATGCATTTATTGTTTGACTCTCCTAATTAGAATATGAGCTCTTTTTTAAGGACCTGTCTTCTTTACTACTGTATTTTCAATTTCAAAGCCTATACCTCTGAAGCAATTTAGCATATACTCCTGTGATAATCAGAGTCCTCTGAAAAACAGGACCATAAGGGTAAAAAGAGAAAGAAGAAAGGAAGGGAGGCAGAGAGGGAGAAGAAAGCGAGGGAGATAAGTTGGGGAGAAATATCGTAGCTGCAATACAGTTCTAAGGAACATTCAGGAAGGCCATTGGAGAGTACTTGAGCCAAAGTTGCCCAACAGAGGGGCCATGATCCCTAGGAATTGGCCTTCCTTAGCATTTCTACCATGCTTAATCTTCAACTGAGAGCTGCCAGAGGGAAGTGCAGCCTTAGCACCAATGGGATGATGAATTTAAGAACACAGGTCCTGGGCTGCCTGGGGAATTTTCTCCCTGAAGCTGGAAATCTGAAAGGTGCATTTTTCAGAATGCTACAGAAGGTATAAGGGCTAAAGGTCTTTTTTCTTTCATAATGATGGTTCTATATAATATATATGTGGGGGGGGATTGGGTTGATGAGGTGATATATGTTCACCTACACAAACATTCATGCACACACACACACACACAACTTAATACAAATATAACTTTTTACAAAAAAAAAAGTCATCATATATAATGAAACAAATAGAAAGAAATGACCAAAAACATGTTAAAATGGTTATTTTGGGGTTGTAGAGCTGACAGTAGCTTTTATTTTCTACTTTCTTTTGCCCTCTATCTGTCAAATCCTCTTCAAAATAATATAGTCTCCTATAACAAACAGGAAAAGACCGATTAAATGAATACAAAACAATGTGGTGAGTAAAGAAATATATTAAAAAAGTCATTTTTTTCCCTTCACATCCATACAAAATCAGAGAACCTTGAGGTTAGGAAGCTACTAAAAGATTGTATCTTAAATCCAGAAAAGATGGAACTTTATTTAAGTATTGAACAAAAGAAGTCCAGTTGGATTTTGTCCATGGAATAAGAAAAAGGTAATTGTGAATAAAAAATATAAGTAAATATAAAACACTGAGTTCTGTCCCTCAAGAAAGAGTGATTAGAATCTGGAGAAAGGAGGATAAATAATAATGTTAATGACAATAAATTAAAAGGTAATGTGCTTACCTGGTTCTTACTCAATATCTTTGAGTATTGTCTTCACTATATTCTTTTTTTTCTTCAAATTTTTACTTGAATTCTAGTTAGTTAACAAATAGTGTAATACTGGTTTCAGGAGTAGAATTTAGTGATTTAACACTCACATATAACACCCAGTGCTCATCACAAAGGCTCTCCTTAATCTCCAGCACCCATCTAGCCCATCCTGCCCACATTCCCTCCAGCAACCCTCAGTTTGTTCTCTATAGTTAAGAGCCTCTTATGGTTTGCTACCCTGTTTTGTTTTGTTTTTTCCCTCCCCGATGTTCATCTGTTTTGTTTCTTAAATTCCACAAAAGAGTGAATTCATATGGTATTTGTCCTTCTCTGGCTGACTTATTTTGCTTAGCATAATATACTCTAGTTCCACCCATGTTGTTGCAAATGGCAAGATTTCATTCTTTTTGATGACTGGGTAATATTCTATTGTATATGTATACAGCATCTTCTTTACCCATTCATCAGTCAATGGACATCTGGGCTCTTTCCATAATTTGGCTACTGTTGATAATGCTGCTATAAACATCAGCGTGCATGTGCTCCTTCTAATCAGTATTTGTGTATCATTTGGGTAAATACCTAGTAGTGCAATTGATGAGTCATAGGGTCATTCTTTTTTAACTTTTTGAGGAAACTCCATACTGTTTTCCAAAGCAGTGTGCCAGTTTGCATTCCCACCAACAGTGTCAGAGGGTTTCCCTTTCTCCACGTCCTCGCCAACACCTGTTGTTTCCTAAGTTGTTAATTTCAGCCATTCTGACAGGAGTGAGGTGGTATCTCATCATGGTTTTGATTTGTATTTCCCTGGTGATGAGTGATATTGAGCATCTTTTCATGTGTCTGTTGGCCATCTGGATATCTTCTTTGGAAAAATGTCTATTCATTTCTTCTTCCCATTTCTTAACTGGATTATTCATTTTCGGGGTGTTGAGTTTGGTAAGTCCTTTATAGATTTTAGATACTGACCCCTTATCAGATATGTCATTTGCAAATATCTTCTCCCATTCCATAGGCTGCCTTTTAGTTTGATTGATTGTTTCCTTTGCTATACAGAAGCTTTTGTTCTTTATGAAGTCACATTATGAGGTACTAGAGAACTTTAACCTATGAATTTTGAGGGAACACAACTGAACCCACAGTATATACTAAACAATTACCCACTGTTTATCTGAAATTCAAATTTAATTGTATGTCTTGTATTTTGTCAGGCAATCCTACTGGAATCCTAAAGTTGTGCATCTAAACTACAGTTTCATATATTTTCATTTACTTTTGTATATTTTTAGGATATATTTTTTTCCATAGATGGTTTTAAAAGCCATAGAAGAAATTATTTTATTTGAAATATATATTCCATTCATATTAATAATAAGAAATTCTTTTGATTTAAAAATGAATCCCTCTTATTTTGGAAGCAGATACTTGAGCTAGTATCTTTTTCTCCTTTAAAGGTTAATCACATGTAAACTAGATAAAATAATACCATACTTAATTCACCTTTTGCATGTTCTTCCATTGATTAAAACAAGAGACTCTCGTGGAATACTTTAATATTTAATCACCAAAGAACCCAGTCTAATGGTGTTAGCATCAACTACTTTAATTATCTGAATTTGTAAAATCAGAAATCTTTGACATTATATTTAAATAATAATCTGAACAGGACAAAATTTATGCTAAGAATACTTTTTCTATCTTTAGTAAATTAATGGCTCTGAGTTTACAATTCTGGTTTGCCTCCATAATCTCAGCTAAGGTTCATCTATACTTAGGCATAAAATATAATTCTGGATGAAAGAAATATTAATTTGATCTGAGCTGCAGATGCTAACATTACTTTTTAACCCAGACCTCCTTTCTTACAAGTAAGATTTCTCAGTTATAATTTTATATTTTAAATACTCCTGTATTGCAAATGATATTGATATTGATTATATTACAAATGAGATGATATTGATTCCAGCACACTGGAAATTTGTAGTCACTATCCCAAGAGCTAGTATCATTATATCTTGCTTTCATTCCAGATTTATTATCAGTTAAAACTGTTTAGAGGCAATCCAACATCAGTTATAATAAATGAAAACAAAACAATTGTAAAAAGCATATATTAAAAAAAAGAACTTTGTGTGATAAACAGTTCGTCAAGCCTAAATTTTTAGCAGCAGTAAAAAGAGCAGGAGGCTTGGAATGGGAATCTGGAGTTCTCTTTTCAATATTGATACTTAAGAGGAACCTTGGCCAAGACTTTGACTTTCTTAGATTTGAGTCCCTCAGTTTTTTAAATGGAGATAAGAGTTCCCATTATAAGGTGGTCTAAGAACAAGATGAAACAAAGTATTAAATATTTTAAGATTCTTATGACTGTAGTTATTTACACTACCTGTGGGGATGAAAAATTCAATTCCATACTGATAGAATTATTTGTTTATAATTTTAATTGTCCACAATCTTCAATTGAGTCTACAATTTTAATATAATGTGAAGTAATTATATTTAATAATGTTATCTCAGGAACCAGTAATTATTGATTATAGGGTTTAACAAGATAAAATTCAATGCTGTGGGTTTTTTTGAATAACACATTTAAAACATGTAAATAATCCTTGGGATTTCTGGGTTTTTTATTTTTACCTAAATGTTCCAGTCATTTATTTTCCACAGAGGTGCTTCACTTAATGTCTTAGAAACTATGACATTAAGTAAAATTCTTCTTATAAAAGAATGACACACAGAACCAGAGAAGTATAATTATAACAGAAGAAAACTTAATAATGTGCCTCTGTGTACCTTGCACTGATGGAGCTCTTATTATGTATCAGATACTATACTAGGTGTTCTATGTAGTTTTCTCATTAAAGCACCAGAAAATCCAGGCAGTAATTGTTATTTTCCTTAATTTGTTGATCAATAAACAGGCTTTTAACCAATCCTTTTCTCAAAGACAAAAGCTCAAAGTTGCAGTAAAGGATTCAACTATATTTTTCCAAATCACTAACAATAAATAGTGCGTCAAGCTATTAAGTGTGGATAGTATTTGATTCCTTATCTGAAATAGCTTTTTTTAATGTTATAAATGCAAGTCAGTCATTTTTTCCCCCCAAATCTTTGACAACTTGAGTAGGAAGCAGTTGTGTAAGCTGTACCTAGGTCTTATTTGCTTGTGACTCATTGACAAGAGGCAAATGTAAGGTAGATTCAGAGAGTAAACACCAATGATTAAGTCTGGAGTAACTCCACTCTAGATGTTGAAGCTACACAAAATGAGTTCTGTAGAGCTATACCCATTTTGCAGATTCTGTGTGTTATAAACCCATCTGTTACAAACCCAGAGATATTTTCACTGAAGCCCTTTGAGTGTATAGGGGTAAGTTTTCCTTATTTCTATAGCCTAGAAAATGCCTCATTACCATTTGTATTATTCTCTTAGGGCTGCAATTATAGTCTACTACAGACTAGAAGATTTAATAAACAGAAATTTATTTTCTTATAGTTCTGGAGACTGTAAGTCCATGATCAAGGTGCCAGTGGGGTTGATTTCTGGTGAGACCTTTCATGTTGGTTTGCAGATTGCTAACTTCTTGCTATGTCCTCACATGGTCTTTCTTCTGTGCACAGGGAGAAAGAAAATTGTCTTCTGCACCTTCTTCCTCTTATAAAGACAGCAACCCCAAAGGATCATGGGCCCATCCTTATGACCTCATTAATTATCTCCTTACTTAAAGTCCATATCTCCAAATACAGTCACTAGGGGATTAGAACATTAACATATGAATTTGGGAGGGTTGAAGGACTCAGTTCAGTCTATAACAGCATTTCATTGTAATCTCCTATTTAGTAATTTAGCATTTATTCATCCCCATTGTTTTACTCTTTAGTAACAGGAGGGTAACACTCCCATTGAAAATAACTGGCTCCTTGACAAACATTGATGATTTAAGTATGGATAAGGGCATAGGGAGGAGCAAACGATAATTGCAATTGCTGTGATGGGGTTTTGGTATACATGAAAATGTTCCTGAATAGCAATAAATATCAAACTAGAAAGATGAAGACTAACTGTAGCTTTTGATATAGCATTTGGAGGCTATCTATGGAAAGGGAAAATACTTTTTGAAAGGGAAAATATGCACAGAACATTTAAGTTTATGTGTTCTGCTCACAATGAAATAAACTTACATTCCCTTTAACTATTCAGCAAGAGAGGCAACTAATCCTTCAGTAGCTCATTATGCATTGTCATGAAACAGATAATACAATTTCCACAAACCTCTTTTGATTTCATGTCAAATTCTCTCAAAGCCATTTAATAAACAGACAGAAAAAGCAAACCTGAAACCTCAATTTGTGTAATCGATTACTTTGAGCCATCTATTATTCTTCCCTCAAAGCAGATGTATATTTGTATCTAGTTGAGAAAAGTTCCCAAACTGAGGTTAGATAAATTGCATATTAAGAAAGAAATTAAGACAGCAGATTCTTTGGTATTTAAAATAAAAATTAAGAATATATTAAATTATTCCTCATGTTAAGAATCAAAAATAATTAAATTTAATTAATTTAGGTTAAATTAATTAAATCTTGGTAATTTCTTGCAAAGACATTGACTCTCTAGGTCTCTATATAAATATTTTTTTTTTCAAAATATTTCCTAATAATGCATTCTCTAATTCAGTCATATAAGGTCCTTATTAGTCCTCAATTTTACTTTATAATATTTGTTACTCTTCCTGCCTGCAATGTCCTTTCCTATGCAACCAATATCTAGATGGCAAATTCTAATTCTTCTTCAAGGTTGAGCTCAAAAGTCTCTTCTGTGAAGAGCTTTTGAACCCTCTAACCTTTGTTCTTTGGCACTGCCACTTAAGAAATTAAGGCATTCCTTTACTTCTATGTCTACCTACTGTACCATCCTACAGTAAAGACTCATATCAAATTCATCTTTATTTCTCTCCTGCCTCGAATAGGCAGTGGTCCAAAATAATAATTTAACATACTTAAAGCACAGCCCACCCACCAAACAAGAGTACAGGATTTTTATCAGAGGGAATTGTATTTGAATCAGTCTATGCCAGTTTCTGAATTTGTTGTCCTGAGCAAGTTACTTGATGTCTCCAAGTTTCAGTTTGCCTGTTTGGACAATGGGGGAAATTATAATACTTATATATTGTGTTATTGTGAATTATGAAGAGATAAAGAGATAGGAGATAAAAAGAGGGAGGGAGAGAAAGATAAAGAAAGAGAATAAGGACAAGCTTAGCATAACTGGCACATATGCTCATGGTACTTCTATTAATGTTATTATTTCTCTAAAAAGAAAACTTCTATGGCTTACTATCCCTTTACTACTCATTATTACTTCAATAAAAAATGGAAACTTTAATGGATATATTAATTGTGGCTATGTAGTTAAGTATGTCTCTCATTATGTTTCCTTGCATTTATGTTATTATGTCCTTTATGTTTCAGAAAAGCAAATGATAGGAACCCCTGGGTGGCTCAGTCGTTAAGCGTCTGCCTTCGGCTCAGGTCATGATCCCAGGGTCCTAGGATCGAGTCCCGCATCAGGCTCCCTGCTCCGCGGGAAGCCTGCTTCTCCCTCTCCCACTCCCCCTGCTTGTGTTCCCTCTCTCGCTGTGTGTCTCTCTGTGTCAAATAAATAAAAATATTTAAAAAAAAAGAAAAGGAAATGATAAAATGAAATACAACTATGCTTTTCATTAATTTCATTTAATGCAATTGAATACCAAATTTTTTTCTCTGAAAACTTTTGCAAATACATTAATTTATATAAGTTGTGAAGCTTTCCGAAGATTTTACAAACATGTGTGTGACTGACATTCTCATATGTGACCTTCAGACTGGAATAGATCTCCCTCTACCATACTTATCAGCCAAATATTTTTATCAGAGGGAATTGCATTTGAGTAGATCTACCAAAATAAAGAATGAACTGATCAGCCAAAAGTCAGTTTTACCTAGTGTAAAAGTGGAATTAGAGATGATAGAAACTGGAATGATGACTTAATTATGAGAAGAGTCAATGATCTAAGTGCGTCTACACCTACCACCATGATGGTTAGGCGTTTTGCAAGAGATAGTATGATGAATAGCAACTTCTGAAAAGAATTTCTGAATTCTTTTCTGAAAATTCAAAAAATTCTGAATAGAATTTCTCCAATTACCTTTTTTTAAAGATTTTATTTATTTATCTGTCAGAGAGAGAGAGCATAAGCAGAGGGAGAAGCAGGCTCCCTAATGAGCAGGGAGCATGATGCAGGACTCTATCATAGGACCTGGGGATCATGACCTGACCTGAAGGCAGATACTTAACCAACTGAACCACCGAGGTGTCCCTCCTATTAACGTGTAACAACCAAATTTATTCAAAGATGAAATGAGCTTTCCTATAGTCAAGTTCACATAGGTTGTGCAAGAACTTTTTTGGAGAGCTCATGCATCAGTTTCCTTTTAGTCAAGAACTTTTTAATAAAAAGTCTTTTCATTCATGAGAGAGCATAAATTTTTCTCAGGAAACTTCTAAACATACAATAGAGTAATGAAATAAATCTCAATGGCTCTAACTGACTATTCCTTTGTGTTAATTAAAGATATTAGAAGTAACAACAGATTTTAAAGGCTGGAAAAGCAGAGATTTTAACACATGTTCTAATGGTGTGCCACTCAGTGAAAAATCATCAGAATAATGTAAACCCTTCAGTAATTTATTAGTGATTAATTGTCTAGAAAGAACTGCATTTTGCAATTTTTTAGGTTGTTAAATTTAGTGTTTTTTTCACTTCATAAATATTAAAATAAGTTCTGATTATTGTTTTTAAGAAGTCTTATCACACTTATGATTCTATGCAAAAATTATATGCAAAATTCAATTATTGACGTGTTACCTCAACATTACCAGAAATGGAGTCAACTACTAAACTTACAGTCACAAGAAACTTAGAAAAAATAAATATCTCCTAAAATTTTAAAGTCTAGTAGATTTACAGTACCATGAAAAGTCTCTAAACAATTGTAAATTCTTTGTTAATGAGATTTAACAACAAAAAAAATTTATTAGCATCCTACCCATAATCCAGCATAATATTAATCTGTAGTAGATGAAGTTGAATATCACTGGAATAGAAACAGACATTTTGGAAGGTTTGGTTTTTCTGTTTGTTTCTTATTCAGTCCAGGTTTATATAACTTTTTAAATATTTTTATTATTTTAGTAGTGGTTAATCCATTTCAGGGACTTAGTTCCTCCTCTTTTCTTCAAAAGAGCATTGAAGTTTGTTTTAGGAAGCAGTTTAATTCCTGGCTAGTCACCTTGAATTTATGTAGGCTTTCTTTTATTGTTTGTTAAGGCAGATTTGTGGAAAGACCAAGGTATTTGACAATCCTATAATTTGGCAGAACTCAGAATGCAAAGTATTTTCCCTATGAATCTGTTCAAATTTTCTTTTAGACTTCCTTAGTCTGGGTCTTGAGCAGGACTTATTCTAGAACATGGACATTCCTCCAAAGATTTGGTCTTTCTGGTGTGCCAGCTGGAATTCATGGTACTAATGAGGTTCCCCCCATTCTGACCAGGCCAGAATTCCAACATTTCCAGGAACTTCCTGATCTTTAGTATATCTGTCTTATTCTTTACTCTATGGGGACTGCATCCTGGTAAACCTCCTTTTGTCTTACCCAGAATCCATGCAGCCCAGTTCATATCCAAGTTCTTGCATAAAACCCCCAATCAGAATTCAACATTGACCTGCTTTGTCTTCTCCAGTACCATGCTCCAAGGATTCCATCAACAACCCAATCTCTTGGGGCTCTGCTTCTTCCACTTAGCAGGACCTCCATAGGATACTTTCCTGTGTCATATCCAGGAAATTAACCACAGATAGAGATTAGGGGCAAATACAGAGCTCCTAATGTAAATTTTCCTTTACTCCAATGCCCAAAAACAGTCATCTCATACATTTTGTTCAATGTAACAGTTTTTAATGGCAGGGTACTAACAGAGAAGCCATCACACTTCACTGTTAGTAATTTTTAATATTGTTTTTTTAGGACCATTTTCTAGACTGAGTGAACTTATGAAGCCAAAGTGTGTGCCACACAGCCTCATCTTAACATATGTAGATAAATCAGCATAACTCACAATTAAAGTCAGTCCCTCTCCTCAAGGTCAATTCCCATGACTCATCAAATTTTTTTGAAAGCCAAATATACCAATTAGTAACTCTCAGAAGGCTGAACCCTACTGTAATCCTCATATCTTTTAGTCACATTTGATTTCCAAAAAGAGCCACCTAATCTATTTTCTTCTGTATAAAATAATCACACACTTATATTTCAACTGGTATTTGTTGTTATTAAAATAATTAAATGATAATTCAATTTCAGCATTAAATTTAATTGAACTGTAAATAGTTCTGTTTAGTATAACTGTGCAATTCAACATAATTACTTTGCCCTGAGAATTTTCCTCCCTTCACTCAAACTACTTAAATATAATAAAAAGAAAGATATAACTCACATCTGCCATAATGTGGAAGAATTAGCCAAGTGGCAAGTTTCAAAAAGGGGTTAGAATAGGGTAGTGATAGTTACTTCCTAAAGACACATGTGGGCAGCTGAATTCCTGGATAATTTTCCATCAAGTATACCAACTAGCCAATTTATTATATCCACGAGTGTTTAAATACAAGCATGAGTCACATTGGGTCAGGACAGGAAACTCCAAAGAGCAGCTGATTCCAAAGGGTTGGAACCATGAAGGATATATCAGATAATTACAGTCATCATATCACACAAATGAAAATAAAATGACCTATTGTGCAAAATCATGCTTATGCCATCTAGCCCCTTCTGGTCATCAAGGGGAGCATTCCTTTAACGTGGAAGGGGTGGTATTTGAGCCATAATATGGATCAGTCCATGTTGTCTATTCATGTACATATTCAGAAAATATTTTGGATAACCCTCTGTTTTAGACAGAGCAGTTCCTGGGGAAGCTATCGTCATGAGACATAATTCATGTCTATGCTGGCAGGAAGTATAACCCAGATAAGAGCATAGACACTGAAGCCAAAATCCTGTGGAGTTTGGAAAGTTAGAGAGTAGATCTCAGAGAAAGTAGCACTGTAACCCTAGATGAAATATTTTAGAAACACATTGGGAAACCACAATTCCTTCAATAGTTCATGTGTTGAGGTTGTGAGGATCAGAAGTAAATTGTTCATGTATTTTCCTACCAGATTGTTTGTTAAAAAAAAAAAAAAGAGTTTTGTGAAAGAAAATATTATAGTTTTTGGCTAGTGTTGGAGAGGAAATTTTTTTTCTCTACCCTTCTTGATTCTTTGACTGGCCTAATAATTGAATTAACAGAAACAGATTAACACGAGAAAAACAAATTTAATTATGTATATAGGAACCTCACCTACATGAGCGATTCAAAGAAAGAAAGGTAAAATGAAGTAGATATGCCATCCTAAACTAAGAAATGGGTACAGACCTGGAGCTTCAAAAGGGATGGGTTCTATTCACATGGCAATAAGAAGAGCGGATGTTTGGTGATTAGATGTTTGCCTTGCCATACACATGAGTCACTCAGATAAATTTTATCTCTGGTAATAACAGACATTCGGCGAGGGGCAGGGGAGTTCTTAGATTTTTTTAAGTAGTTAAAAAATATATATGTTATAATAATTCAATTTAGATAAACACATATTTATATTCTCACAACTGCAGTTTCTAGAAATAATGAAAACCTGATTAATTAATTAGGAAATTAATTAATTTAGTAGATAACAATGTAATAAGATTTTTCATAAGTTTGAAGCACAATGTGAAGCTTTCATGTTTCTAAAATTTATCAAATTAGACACTCATGAAGTTTACGTCTTGGGCAACCAAGTTCAGGGCTCATCAGTAAGCATCGTGATGGGATCGGGCGCCTGGGTGGGTCAGTCATTAAGTGTCTGCCTTCGGCTCACGTCATGATCCCAGGGTCCTGGGATCGAGCCCCACATTGGGCTCCTTGCTCAGCGGGAAGCCTGCTTCTCCCTCTCCCTCTCCCTCTCCCGCTGCTTGTGTTGCCTCTCTCGCTGTCTCTGTCTCTGTCAAATAAATAAATAAAGTCTTTAAAAAAGAAAAAAGAAAAGAAACTTTGCCCCCCCCGCCAAAAAAAGCATCATGATGGGATCTTAAGCAAACTAGAAAAACTCATAGGCAATTTCTTATTACTGAAGGATATTTTACTTGCTACAATAAAATTTAGTGCAAAGAAATCCTGCTTTAAATAACAATGAACTCCCAAAGTAAAGACTATGTACTGTGGATTATTATATATGAGTCAAATTTTTGGGGGTCAGTTTTGTTAAAAAAATAAATAAATAAGTTCGGTCTTTGATACCTGGGAAGATGAAGGAAGAGAGGGAGAGAGAAAGGAAAGAAGGAGACAAAGGAGGGAAAGAAGGGACGAGGGGAGGGGGAAAAAAGTCAAATATAACAACAGAACAAAAATAATAAGACAAGTAAGTAAAAAATAAACAGCGGGGTAGCTTATTTCAGGATTTAAAACTTTCAGAAGTGCCCTTTTATCCTTTAGAATACAAGACATTTAGAAATGTAGGTGGTCTGCAATCAATGGAATTTGATATATTCTGGGGCTCATAGGGCTAAATCTAATCCAAGGGAATATAGAACACAATTTCACTGTTTCAGTTTTAACGTGAGAATTAGTTTTTTTACTAAAAGGAAGTTGTATGTAATCTCAGAGACATAAAATATTCAGTGTAAGCAACAAGACTGTTTCTTTTTATTTTTTTAAAGATTTTACTTATTTATTTGTCAGAGAGAGAGAGAGAGAGCACACAAGCATTGGGAATGGCAGGCAGGGGAGAAGCAGACTCCTTGATGAGCAGGGAGCCCGATGCACGACTCAATCCCAGAACCCTGAGATCGTGACCTGAGCTGAAGGCAGACGCTTAACCGACTGAGATGCCCAGGGTCCTTATCTCTTTATTTAAATTTAGAATGACAGTGTTAGAAATAATATCCATACCAGTTGAAAAGAGTAAAAGAAAGACACTTTTGTGTTTATATTTACTAACTTTCTTTTTTTTTTTAATATAGGCTTATTTATTTATTTTGAGGGAAGGAGCATAAGAAGTGGGAATGGGCAGGGAGAGGGAGAGAGAATATCAAGCATACTCCACGCTGAGCACAGCCTGACTCAGGGCTCCATCTCATAACCCTGAAATCACAATCTGAGCTGAAATCAGGAATCAGAGGCTTAACTGACTGAGCCACCCAGATGCCCCTAAGCTTTGTTCCTAATTATATATCATTTGCCAATAAGTTTAAAGTAATATTATTAAAAATTAAGCTTACTTGTTGTAGGTCAGAACTTATCAAATTCCACTTATAAAATTAGTGCAGTTCTTAATATATCAATTATACCTCAATAAGGCAGTAAAAATATAGTAATTTAAGCTTAGCTGTTTCAATAAAAAACACTACACTCTTGGTGCAAAGAAATTACTTATTGGGAAAGCATGCAAATCTGCTTCTCAGTTTAATGTGGCTCAAGGGGAAAAAAGTATTTTGGACCACGAGGCCATAACCAAAGCTTGTTCTTGGTACTGACAATGCAGGCAAAGTCCTCAGAAGAAATAAATGCCTCCCTCAGTGTTGATGTTATAAACTCTGTAAAAATGAGTGATGTCAGTCATCAAACAGACAGGACAATGAAAGTCAAATCTGGTTTGTGAGTTTGTCCACTTAATGCTCTTGGGAAATTAAAGGACTTAACATCTCATATAAAAATCCAATAACATTTTAGACACATTTTTGTAACTTTCCAGGTGAGAAAATTTATTTTAAATACTCAAGGACAAGTAGCTATGATCATCTTTAGGATCGTTAACTCTTTCTTACTATAGAGTTAAATGTACTTTACCCTTCCTTATTGCATCCTTACTACTACTACGAAAAAAAGAATTTTGATGATAAATAAGCTCTAGGCTAAGAATTTGACACTATCATTTAATGTTTTGCTTCAATTGAAGCACTCCTAACTATTCACATAGTAAATCCTTATCCTCTACAGAACAGTTCAAGTTTAATTCTTATTCCATTTTTGGTGGATTTTAAAGCATTCCATGAATGCTTAGGGGGATTTTGGATATTTGCTTTTGGTGTTTTTATAATTTGAAACAAATCATTTATTTTCTATTTTAGTTCATGTATTTTGAATATTTTCCAATATTGATACTCACACACAAATACACATAAGCAGAAAAAGATTCATTGTAAAGAGTGTTGAATGGACATATAGTATATTATAATTATGCACTATATATATCAAACCTACACATACATGAACAGACACAAGCAGAAAAATATAAACTGAAAACAGTAAAATATATTATATATATATGGTTATATATATGTGGCTCAAACATATATAAACATACCAGTATATATTACTACAAATATAATATATATTTTAAGTACTGTGTACTTATATGTATTATATTATAATTATATATTATTTGTATTGATGTTCAGCTCTGTTTCAAGTATCATTTTCTGCTAATTTTACATCGAATTAGAAATGAAATAAATCATAGATTTTATATTTTTATATTAGGAGTATCATTTTTACATATACATTCGATCTGAAAGTTTAAATACTCCATTTAGAAATGAATATGTGCTAGATTGTGTACTTTTCACCTATCTAGGGTAGAGATACATATAATAAAAATAAGAATAAATGACCTGAGAGTAAGAATTCCTCATATCAGTGAGGTCATATGATACATATCTTTCTCTGATTGACTTATTTCGCTCAGCACATACCCTCCAGTTCCATCCAATCCACGTCATTGCAAATGGCAAGACTTCATTCCTTTTGATGGCTGCATAATATTCCATTGTGTATATATACCACAACTTCTTTATCCATTCATCTGTCGATGGACTTCTTGGCTCTTTCCATAGACTGAGGGTTGCTGGAGTGGTGGGGTTTGGGAGGAATGGGGTGGCTGGGTGATAGACACTGGGGAGGGTATATGCTACAGTGAGCACTATGAATTGTGTAAGACTGTTGAATCACAAACCTGTACCTCTGAAACAAATAATACATTATATGTTAAAAAAAAAAAGAAGAAGATAGCAGGAAGGGAAAAATGAAGGGGGGCAAATCAGGGGGGATACAAGCCATGAAAGACTATGGACTCTGAGAAATAAACTGAGGGTTCTAGAGGGGAGGGGGGTTGGGGGATGGGTTAGCCTGGTGATGGGTATTAAAGAGGGCACGTACTGCATGGAGCACTGGGTGTTACATGCAAACAATGAATCATGGAACACTACACCAAAAATTAATGAGGTAATATATGGTGATTAACATAACATAATTATAAAAAACTCAATTGTAAAAAAAAAAAAGAATAAATGGCCTGAATGATTACATGTATGTGGATTTTATTTTTTTATTTCTTTTACAATTTGAGCTTGTCTTCAGTTTTATTTTTCCTTAAGATGTGCCAACTTTCTAGTTCTTCCTTCAGTGTCTTGCAATATACTATATGGGAAATAGAGCATCACAAATATTGAATCATTAGGTGTACACCTGAAACCAGTATGTTATATGTAAATTATATCTCAAGTAAAGAGAGAAATAGAACACTGATTTTTTTTTTTCAAATGACCATGGCTATTGTCATGATAATGACTGAATATACATAGCATTGTCGTATGCTGTAGATAAAGCCTCAGTAATGGAATTGGATTGGCAGAAGTGATAGCTAGGTGTAATAACAGCTTGACTAGAATTCCTGCACCTTATTCCTAAAAGATGTGAATATATTTTGTTACATGGCAAAGAATTGAAGTAATGGGTGGAATTAAGTTGGCTCATTAGCTAACTTTGAGATGGGAAGGGCTTCCTGGATTATCCAAGTTGACTCAACGTAATCACATATGGGCCTTACAAGTAAATGGGGGTGCAGGAAGTCAATAAGGCCTCCCTCTAGAAGCTAAAAAGCAAAGAAGACAGACTTTCCCATAGAGTCTCCAGAAAGGAATGCCGCTCTGTTGAAATCTTTTAGCCCAGTGATGCTCATTTTGGACTTCTGACTTCCAGAAGTGTAAGATAATACATTTCTATTGTTTTAGCTCATTAAGTCTGTTGTAATTTGGTACAGTAGAAATATACAACTAATATAACAGGCATTACTCTATTGTGTAGCCTCAACATTTTCTCCTGCTTGGGAGAGTCATAGGCCTTATGAAAGAATGGGAAATTTCATCATTTATATTTATGTAAAAAAAATGCCTAGCAAGACATTAAATGATGGGAAATGATGAATTTATTAAGATTTTACTCTATCAGAAGTTTGCCTCCAGACTTTGGAAAAATGATGATTTAACAGTAATATCTTTTACAATATAATTAACAGTAAAGTAAATGATAAACTCACCTACATTTTGTTTTAAATATATCACAAAGGGATCCATGTTCCTTGTCCTCCGTTTTTTACTTGAACTCTTTAAGATAACAGCACAATATGCACAAATTTATATTTCTATTTGGAGGCGTTTGTTCTCAAGTTGTAGGAAATATTTCCATGGATTTCTTTTTTTAACTTCCGGGTGTGATTTCCTTGCCCATCAATTAATGATGGAAAAGATGGCAAGAAAGGAGGGGTGAATACGTAAGTTCTTCTTAGCATTCATCACAGTATCCTGTAGTGCAAATAACAAAGTGCTTAATAAACACCTGATTGTAGGATTTCAATTTATTTTTCTTGGGAGTAAATATGGTAAAGTTCTTTATATTTTATTTTTCAATGTCATTAATTGTTTGGTATAACTTCCTGATGAGCTGGTAGTTCAGCAAATTTGGCAGGTGTTGAGGGGAGATTTTTATTTATTTATTTATTTACTTATTTATTTTTAAAATTTTTGGGGGGGAGGTTTATTTTTAACAGAAAACTTTTAATGAAGTAGGGTATGAATATAGTTAAGTGCATACCTCTTAAAAGTGTAACCTAGTTGTTAGAAACTGAAACACATGTAACCAGCACACAGCTTCAGATATAGAACCTAGGTGCCTGGGGGGCTCAGTCTGTTAAGCTTCTGCCTTCAGCTCAGGTCATGATCCCAAAATCCTGGGATCTGAGTCCCACATTGGGCTCCTTGCTCAGCAGGGAGCCTGCTTCTCCCTCTGCTTGCTGCTCCCCTTGCTTGTGCTCGCTCGCACCCATGCACTCTCTCTCTCTCTCTCTCTGACAAATAAATAAAATCTTAAAAAAAAAAAAATAAGATACAGTAACTTACTAGCACCCCAGATACTCTCCTTTTCTCTCTTCTGGTCTTTACCCTCAATCAAATGTAATCCCTGTCCTGACTTCTGGAACCACACATTGATATTGCCTTTTTCTGACCTTATAGTAATGCAAACAGACAGTAAAAACTAACTATCTATCTATCTATCTATCTATCTATCTATCTATCTATCTATATACAGATATATATATGTTTTGTTGTTGTTGTTGTTTGGTCTGGCTTCTTTCACTTAACATTATTTTCATGAGATTTATCCAAGAAGTCGCTTGTAGTTGTGATTTACTCATCTGCTTTGCTACAAAGAATTTGAACTGTGTGATTGTAGCAAACTTCATTTATCTATTCCACAGTGGAACATTGAGTAGTTCTCGGTTTTCAGGGACTACAAACTGTTATAAACATTCTAATACAGAACGTTTAGTGAATACCTGTACTCAGTTTTCTTAAGTACATTCCCAAATTTGGAATTGCTAACTCATAGAATAAGCATTTATTTAGCCTTAATACTTCCACACAATTTTCCAAAGTCCTTCTACAAATTCGCTCCCTATGCTGGTTTGCGCCTTTTAGTATTGCTTTTTTTCTCATTTTTGTCAATCTTGTAAGTGTGCTGTGGTATTGTGTTGAGTTTTTAGCGTTAATTTCTTTGAATAATGAAGCACACATTTAGTAACTTCATATGTTTTTGTATCTGTAGTGATTGAACTAGCCTTTTGCCCATTTTTAAGCTTTCTTTTCTCATTCATTTGTAAGACTTTAAAATATACTGAGTTCTTTACTGGTTACATGTATTATAAATATCTTCCTCCAAATAGTGGCTTTCTTTTTCATTCCATCAATAGTGGGTTTCTTTAATAAGTACGAATTTTTAATTTTGTGTGGTCCATTTTGTTTTCTTTTTGTTTTTATCCTTCAGGCTAGTGGAGTGGTTTTGTTGTTGTTTTGTTTTGTTTTTAATATTCAGGTTAAGCAAAATTTTCCTATATAAAAAAAAGTTATAACTATATTTTTCCCCTTCTAAATATGATTGTTTTACAGCCTTAAGATAATCTCTCAGTATCGAGGTCCTTATTCCTGTCCCCTATGACATGTATTTAAACATTTTCAAATTCCAGGGATTAAGATGTAGGTAGACCTATTGGGGGAGGGTGATCATTATGCCTACCATGATGGATAATTATGCATAAATGTAACTTATAAATATCAAGTATTTATATATAACATACACATAAGAATATAAATACTAAAAAAATAACTAAATGAGTTAAGAGATTCTCTTGGGGAACAGGATAGGAGAGAGAGCTAGGATTCTGAGCTTTAAACTGAAAACACTTTGGAATGATTTTCCTTTTATGAACAATAAAAATTTTAAGCATTAAATGGGTCCCAGGAACTAATTTTTATTTAAGTGCAATCCAGTTAAAAATGAAATTAATTTTTATCCATTAAATTGCATACCATTGAGACATAAAATAAAACTTCATACAAATATTAAGCAAACTTAATGTACCTTTCTCAGTCTTTAACAAATTAAACGTGCATGCACACACACACACTCATTCACTCACCCACACAGGCACGATACTTATAGTTCAAAGCTCAGAATTTTTTAAAAAAATGAAACACTGAAATCTCGTAAGAAAGTTGCTTAAATTTATCATGAATCAAGCTACAAATAAAAAGTAAATCTTTTCTTTAATTTTATTTTCAAGTAATCTCTATACCCAATGTGGGTCTTGAACTTACAACCCCAAGATCAGGAACCACACTTAAGGTTCAGGAGGGGGCTAGGTAGGGAGAGATAGTTTTGGGGCTATGTGATTAGGATCAAAGAAATCCCCAAAATGTGGAGGTGTGAGGAAACCAGAGATAAGGGAACAAACTGGACTACCCTGCCCTAAGCGTGTGGGTGGGTGTCTTTTTTATGATAGTCATCTGTGACTAATAAGGAATAACCAGACCCTCAAAAGGAAGTAACCATAGATGGTAAAAGGACTTAAGTTCTCTGGTTAGCTTTCTATAAAAGACCACCCTAAAGGCCATCATTGGCCATCTTGTTGGGACCCCTCTCACTCTTGAGGGGTTTTTCTGTATCTTCACTTACTCCCTGTTGTCCGAGAGATTCATTCTTTGACTTCGTGAGACAAGAAGCTAGCTCTCCTCCTTCAAAATGAATGTTGTGTTTTAATAAAATTTTATTTATAATAACAGTCTAGATTAGGCCCATAGGCAAGAGTTTGCTGACCTCTGAATAAACTATATATATTTAAGAATAAGATCATTAGCAATCTTTCTCAATTTGGCAACCAAGTGTATATTAACCAAGCATAAATATATACTATTCAAGGTAAGACTCAAAAATTTCCCTCTGGGGATTCCTGTGTGGCTCAGTCATTGAGCGTCTGCCTTTGGCTCAGGTCATGATCCCAGGGTCCTGGGATCGAGCCCCACGTCAAGCTCCCTGCTCCGCGGGAAGCCTGCTTCTCCCTCTCCTGCTCCCCCTGCTTGTATTCCCTCTCTCACTGTGTCTCTCCCTGTCAAATAAATAAATAAAATCTTTAAAAAAAAAAATTCTCTCTGAAGATCATGATGAATTGTTGAAAGAAAGGCAGGCAGGGACAAGGGGCCCCTCCAACTCTAAGGGGCCCCCCAACCCTAAGAGGAAACTACCCTCAAAAGCATTTTACACCACCCTGGAAGGAGCCTCCACCCTTTCCCATAGACATCCCATGGATGACAAAAACCCAATTGGGTGACCGGTGCATGAAGGGTTAATCAGATTAAAACAGCCTGCCAACAGGCCCGTAAAAACATCTAGATTTAGAAACTCCAATGGAAACCATTTCAGGTCCCCTCCCTCTTCGGGGGAGCATTGTACTATAACCTTCACTATCACTCAATAAACCTCCTTGCTTTGCTGCCCACCACTCTTCCTCAGGTCTACCTCTTCGTTCTTTGAAGTGGTATGGTAAAGAACCACAGGCACTAAAGAAGAAATCCTGTAGCAAAGATACTGATTATCCAAGGGAGAACTACTTATAACTGCTGCTTGCGAGACCCCAGACAAACCATTCTATCTCCACCTGATCAATCTAAAGTGAATTTTTACCGTGAGAATGTGCACATAGAGCCTCTGGTAAGCTTTTTAGTGCCTCCTTTTTAAGTATTAATGAAAAAAACATCAGATATTTGAGAAATGTCTAATATGAAAGACAAATCAAAAGAAAACAAGAATATGGAATGTAGAGGTAAAAAAGACACAGTAAGCAGAAATTTGAAACTATATTAGATATTAATATTTATTATTAATGTCTTCTGAAACAGAAGTGAAAAATTATATTTGTAAAACAGGAAGATGATACACAATTGAAATCATTCATCCTTTTATTCAACAAATGTTTGATATCTACCACATACAAGACTCACTTTAGGTATTTGATACATGGCCATAAAATATAAAAATTCCTGCATTCATAGAGCTGCCAATTTAACAAAGGGAGAGAAAAACTTATGAATACCATAAAAAAGGTAACAACAGAATATAGCAAAAGCAATGAAGAAAATATACAATGTGTAAGTCAAATCAAGAGTTCTTAGAATAGTAGTCTTCAACAGCATGGTCAGGTACGGTCATTGGTAAGGTAATGTTTGAGCAATGGCTGGGTTAGCTGTTAGTTGACTAGCCTTTTGGATATCTTGAACGACCGATCTCGGCAGAGGAAGTAGCCCATACCACTGAACAGAAATCAGGTCAATGTGGCTGAAGGGGAGTACGTGAGGAGAGGATAGGAGATGATGGTGTACAGGAGGCAGTAGGCCAAATAAAAGAAGTTTCTAGATCAGAGATTCTCATAGCATGAGCCACAGACCCTTGAAGGTTTCCGAGACCATGTATAGAATTCTGTGAAATCAAAAATATTCTCACAATTGTAAGATATTTTTGCCATTTTTAGTTTTGATGTTTATTTTGATGGTGCAATGTGATGGGGGATAACACAGCTGGTGTTTTAGGACTATGGAGACAGTGCACGGAACTCTATTACTGGTTACTGTATGCTTGGCCACCATGCACACACATTCAGGGAAATAAATGACCATTTTACCTAAGGCTGTTCTTAATGAAGCAGGAAAAATTATTAATTTGATTAAATCTCAACCCTTTTCATATCATCTTTTCAAATGCCTTTTTCATATTTGTGTGTGACAAAATAAAAAGTAGATATAAAGCAAATCTGTTGTAATGAAAGCCACAAGATTTGCCTTCTGAGTTGAGCTAGCTGCTTTTATCATCAAACACCATTTATGTAAAAGAGCAACAGTCAAACCATGTTTTTTCAGACTTAAGGAAGACAATTTCTCAAAAATAAGCCTATGACTTAAATGACAACAATTACAGTATTTGTCACTAATGGCAAAATTGGTATTTTCAAAAAAAAAAAAAAAAAGCATTTTGAAGAGCTTATATCACCTACCACAACCATGACTGCTTCCTAATACTTAAAGGCTTTTTGGATACAAGTAGTAATATTAACGAATTTGATATTTTGATAATGTATAATGTAATATGTCAGTATTCTAGGAGATATACATAAATAAGAACCAATGTTGAACATTGCATGTTAGAAAACTTATATTCAAAATGAAAAAAAATCAATTTTAGTGTAACTGAGCACAAGTTTTCATTGACATGGTTCCAGATTCTATACCGTAACTCACCTTTAACTGCGTATCACTTCACAGGTTTTAGTGCGGTATTAAAGAAAAATATTCATAAATATTAAAATACTCTTTCTTTTTCCAAAGAGTGATGTCTGTATGAAATCAGATTTTCTTCATATACCTCAACCAAAGAAAATATCACAACAAAGTGAATACAAAAGCAGGTATGAGAATCTTGCTGTCATTTATCAAACAGACAAGAGATTTGCAAAACTATAAAACAATGCCTCTCTTAATATTTGACATTTGGGAAAATAGTTATTCATCATAATATGCTATTTGTTTCATTTAAGAGGTTTATTATTGCTGTTTTAAATGCCTATTTTAAAACTTCATCAGTTTTTATCTAATACAGTGATAATGAGAGATAGAACCCAAAAGTTCATTGGGGTTCTCCAGAGTTATTAATAAGGGTGTCTTGAGGTTAAATATTTTCCTCTATCATTTTTCAACATGTGAGATCATTTTTATTCCTTTTCTTCATTCACCAGGAGTCCAGACTAAGTCCTATTAATTCAGTGCCAAGCAATAATTCCTTTTATGAAGGGATTTCATTCCCATTGACCAGCTTAGAAATTTGCAATATCTACCTTAATGGTTAATGTGATCTTTGGCCAGACGCCAAAAGACACTACTCATGGAGGAAATGCCTTGAAAACCATTTTGAGGACAATATTTTAAAATCCTGAAGCCAATTATAACACTGAAACTTGTATCTACTGCTACTGCTTTGACTGTGAGCATCAGTAGCAAGAAAGATAGATAGAAACATTTCCTCTTGCCAATGGAAATCATTAATAGTTTTGAAGAGAATTTAGAAGACATCTGAAAATTAAACAATATCATAGATTTCATACTTTCAACATGTTTGGCAATAATTATAGCTCTTTTATTTTTTATTTCATAACAATGACATTTCTATTCCCCATCCCCATGTCTCTTTCACTTTTTTACAGTAGCCAAGACCTATGTTTACAATAGAAATCTCAATCAGTACTTCCTTTGGTCAATATAACCATGTATAGTACTTGTTTCGGAAATTTGGATGAAATCTGATGTACACTAATCTGTGCACTAGCCTGAGACAGTTTATTAGAGTCCTCCATCAGTTTCCAATAGAATTGTTTGCTGACTACCTAAGCTTAGGTTAGAGGTGGGGCTTTATAACCTCACACAGCACTCAGCACTATTCTCTCTCAGCATTTAGCATGTTGTATTTTATGTTTTTTTAAGAAACTGGTCTATATTCCAATTTGACTAACTTCTATACAAGTAGGAATAATGTCTACCTTGTTCATCATTATATCCTCAGTATTAACTAGGCTTGGGAACACATTTTAATATGATAGAGGAGATTTTAACCTGTGTTGTTTGTTTTAAAGTCCCACATTTCAATGATAGAGTGGCATTCATTGACTCAGGAGGAAAAAAACAGAAATGAAAAAAAAAAGGTCTCAGCTGTATTTTGTAAATGTATATATTTTAAATTATTGTGAAACAGTAATGTGCAACCCAGTGTGCTTTTGATTCTCAAAAGCTAAGCAATGGAGAAAGAACTTTTTTTTATATATATATAAAATAGAATTCTAAATATCAGGATATCCTTATCATGAGCTAAACTTGGGAAACTAAAGAGCTAGAGTTTATATCCATGAACTACTGGGTCACAAATAATGCAGAAGTTAAATTAGAGCTGTTGTCCTGAAAGCAGGGAAGAGATAATACTCCTCTGGGATCAGAAGTTTGGAGAGGATCAGTAAAACAGAACATGGAGTTTAGATGATAGTGCAGGCTCTGCTCTCATATCCCCCAACCACGATTAGGGCCAAAACCTAGGCATGGTAGAGGAGATGACCTGTCTTGAAGTCAACTGTCAGGTTTGGGATCTGAAAGAATAGGGGACTTTGGGCCCACCTATCCTCCGGAACTCTGGAAATGGATAAATAAATGCAGAATGCCTGTAGGCCAACATGGCTGCAATAAAATAGCAATGGCGAAGTGGCCTGTTTAGTCGATTAGAGTCTGATATAGACTCCCTGCATTCCAAATTTCCCTGCACTTCTAATAGCCCCAAGCTTGTATGAGACATGGATAATATCCAAAAATTTCCAGGATACAAGTCTCTGAGAGAAATACTAACCCAGCTGCGATGAAATTGTTGTGAGGATTATGGATTCCATGGCAGAAACTACAAAAGCCATCAGGAGCCAAATTTGGAGCAGAGTCATCTGAAGGGATAATTGTTTATTTCCAGAACAGGTATCATGCTTTGCCTGTTCCATAAGATTGGATAAAACACTAACCAGGACTGTTCATGAAGAAGACAAAAGCCAATTCTCAATATCAGGTAGAAAAACCTAGACATTAACAGAGGCCAGTGAGGACAAAAAAAAAAGTATTCTCTTCAATTCCAGGACTATACAGAGTAGAATACTGGCACCTGTCAAAGCAGCTCATTTAAAGTTGACTGTGGGTTATTTCTTTCCAAATCCACATTCAATGATGTCAGATTGGGAACCTGAAATTGGCCACCATGACTGCATTTGTACCATGAACTTGGAAACTTTCCAAAAGGTTCCTTTCTCCCACCCCCCTCCAGAGTGGTGGTTGTTAAGCATTTACCAGCACACCACAGAGGATATGTAAGCCTACTGTGTATTTAGATTATTCTGAAAAGAAAGAAAACAGTACAGTAAAAATCATCAGAGACCACCTTGAATTGGCAAGAATGGATATCCAGTTCTGCAAAAAATGACTCCTAAGAGCTAAATCAACTTCAGCTATACAGAAAAATAAAAACAGTGCTTCAATTTTTGTCAGTTTAGACTGTAAAATTGTGAAAACAATAAACCTGTTAGTTGAATGAATATATAACCTGATGTTATCCTAAATATTAACCTATCAGAATTCAAGGCAAATATGATACCCTATTACTATTCAATTCACCCTTAACCATGTCTGTTTTCCCTACTGAGAAAGCTTTCTGCAGCAGAGATACTTTTGTTTTAAACATGTTGAGTTAGCCATCCAGAGAGTGAAAGGCAGCCTTCCCGATGGTTTTGTTAATGCATGGCTTGTTGCCCATTGTACTGAACTACTTACTGTGCTTCCAGACATATCCATACTGTCAGTACCATCAGCAGGATTTTTTTTTAATTCAGTTTATAAATTGGTGCCAAAGTAGCTTACACACTGGCATCAATTACTAGCTTCTCATAGTGGTTTTTAGGGGAAAGCAACATCAAAACCTTTGGTAAGGTCTGGAGTTTCCTAGATGTAATTTTGCCCTGGTATCTGCCATGTGTATCTGTTTTCCCTGGCCTGTCAGCAAGCAACTTGAGTTAGTCTCAGAAACCTACAAGGAGGGGACTACCTTAATTTGGGGTTGGCCAGTCCCCAAGAGATGCTCTCTGCTTACCAATCCACCTGTCAGCTCATGTTAAGCCTCATTTATCTGAAAGGCCTTTTCTGGTTTACCCAGTCTAAGGAGAATATTTTTTTTTAAAAAAACAGCAGTATTTTCCATCAAAAAATATATGACTTTGCATTTATTTTATGTGATTAATTAATAACCACCCCTCCCAGACTGTAGGATCAATGAGAGTCCGATCTTGTTAGCTTTTCCTACCTATTGTTTTGTCACTAGAACACTGTATAGCTTGTAGTGAATATGAATATGCGTTTGTGGAATAAATAAATGATAATTAGACAAAATTATTTGTAATAATTCACATTTCTTATATATTTCCAAAGAACTCTTACACTTAAATAAAATTCAAACAACCAGTAGGAAAATATAATTCAAACTGGTAAGAAGGAAATAGAAATGAGAAACAAAGAAGCATTCAGCATCACTATTACTCAACAAGCTTGAAATTAAACCAGCATTTTAATAAACAAAAATAAATACTAAGTGGTATGCGGTTTTGATAAGCAGATACTCAAATTCCTAAATGGAAGGAATAGAACTTTCTGTACATTTTCT